>NW_009608855.1:36649-52625 GCF_000690535.1 Cariama cristata
AAGCAGTTTTCGGCCCAAAAAGTATATTCAAATTTTTAAATGTCCCCTGTCCTAGAACAGAAAGCATGTGTCAGTCAGTAACATACAGACTGGCACTGACAGGCAGTACAGGTTGCCTGTTGAGATCACAGTGAGTCAGGAGACGATTTACTTTTAAGCAGAGAAGCAAATTCAAGACAATGACTGTACATGCAAGAGGAAAGTGATGATTTGTCTAAATCGGGCCTTTATTTAGGCAGCTGGTGACAGCCAGCACTGGCTGCAATGGGATGGACGGACTCAATCATCTGGCAGCTCTGCCTCAGGTCACAGGGGAACATGGACCGACCTGAATGGTCAGAGGACAAAAGGCTACACCAAGCAGAAGCAGAGAAGGATCTTGAAATAAAGTTATATCTCAGGCCACCTTTTCTATAGTAATAGGTTGGATTTGCATGTCAGAAAATAGAAATAAAACTGCATGTTCACTTCCTAATATGACTCTCTGTTTTTATGTGAGTCTTTTAATTGTTTAATTATTGTTGAAGGTATTGCAAATAAAATATACAGTACTTCATAGTTGAGACCAAATGATGGCAAATTATTATCCTAAAGAACATTTATTCTTGCCTCAGTAGTTTTAACTCTTAAGCACATGCTCCTGTTTCTCATCTAGCAGAACAGTAAGTCATTAGAGAATATACGAAAAAAATTTCCTTCTTTCATTTACAGATTTGTCTTTACTATTCTATTTTGTTATCAGTTGTTCTGCTTCTGAGTGGGTTTTGAGTGGATAGTGTCAGAGTGACAAGAATATGTAAAATTTTAGGATCCAGTACAGGGTTTTTTGTACAAGACACGTAGAACTTTTGGCTAATAAGGAACTTAGTTGACCACTTGGCAAGTGGCTATTCAATTGAAAAATATTTATATTCATATAGAAACAGAATGAAGAATCTGTGTGGTTCATAGAAATGAAATGTGCAGAGTGCTTTGTTCACACTTTAGAGTTGATATGCTTGACATAATTTATGAAATGTTAAGAATAATATACATTTACACAAATGGATTATCACATCACAGAACTCCAAAAGACAATATGCCTTTTCACATGTGTAATGATTAAAATAAATAAACCCACAAAGGGTGAAAAATAAAAGATGTTTCACTCAAATATTAAGAAATGCTAGGTTTAAGTTTTTACAAGCAACGTGAATTTGATCCCTCTGTGTGCCTGAGGTACCTTTTCAAGGCAAGATTTTGTACCTGTGGAGCAAAAAACAATTCAAGTGCTGTGTTTGAGGGGAAACAAACATGGCACGCCAAACAAAAAGAATCTTACATTTGTTTCTGCACTAAGTTGGTTTTTTTTTCTAAATTTTTACTGTAACTTGTTTTTTCTATTAATGAAAGAATCAAGGTCTCATCTGGTGTCAAATGTCTTTAAATCCTCCTAGACATTTATCTGTATTTAGAATGTTATTTGCGTAGGTGGATCCAATCCTTGGTTAGGCAGGAAAGCCTTTCATATAACTGAAGATTAATATAAAAATGATCTTTACATTCCTCCAGTCTTTAGTTGTATGGATTCCATGCTGCTTCTTGACAAGTATCTTCTCTTGCTTCCGTGCTGTAGTCTTAGCATGGCTTTGGTGATCTAGTTCAATTATCGCTTTTCCAAGTTATTTCAGCCAGTCTATTTTTATAATATTTCAAGTCCTGTTTGAATTCTAACCTTATTTTGGAAGTACATTATCATTTTGTCTTGACATTATTTCTTCATTTTAGGCTTGAATTTTTTATAAAAGCCTGGTTTTTGTTTGGGGTGTTTTTTAGTGTTTTTTTGATTTTGTTTTGTTTTGTTATGTTTTGTTTTTCAAAAATCATACAGTATGATGCCCTTTAAAGTAAAGAACTTTAACACAATATAACGTATTTCATGATACTTTGCAAAAGGGTTATTTAAAGCTTATTTACAAACATATCTTTACATCCATATAACGCACTCAGTGCGTTAATAGATTTGTCATTTTTACCTCTGCAATAAATTACAAATTTTGTCACTATAAATGTTTCTATTGTATCCTCCAAACTGAATGGGCTTTTTCTAGTGTGTAGCTTCAGTACTGAAAGAACTTACCATTTTTTGTTTATGTTGATTTCATTAACATTTTAATTAACTTTTTTCATAAACATTATTATGAATTAATGAATTCTTACTACATTTTCTAAAGAAAACAATAAAAATATGAAGTCAGTCAATTCACAAGTTTAAAAGATCAGGTAAGTGGAAAAAGTCTGTTCTATGCAGACATTTAGATTTAATTATTAAAATACTTAGATAATAAATATTTATGTATGATTATTTAATAAAAAAATTTAAATATTCAATAAGCAATATATTAGTATTAATTTTTCCTTCTAGATACTTACTTAATCTTCATCACCACATTATCTAATCACCTAATTTAACTCTAATTTATTTCACACGTGTGGTTTTACCAGGGTAAAGCAAATTAATCTTTTTTATTTAATGTTATAATTTACAGTTTTAATTTCCTCCTACTGAGATTGTATCACACATATATCATGATAGTGAATTACAGGTTTTCTGGGCTGTTGTTTTATCTGCTTCTTTACCTGCTTCTGAGACCAAGACTAGAATTATATAACATTTCAAACCTAAAAATTTGATTTATTTTTATTAGTAGTATTTTCTACCCTGTTTGTCTGAATCCACTGATAAGATTATCCATTTTCCCACCATTGCTATTCCTATTTGTCCGTGTGTCACATTGGCATTATCTTTAGGGCATCTGTAAGCAACTATTTTATATGAATCCTCCATATCTTTATTTTAGTAGAATCTCTGTCCAAGTGACTACCACAGGCTATCCTTACAGAATTTGTTTTAACACTCATACACAATCCTGGTAAAAGATGGAAATCCTATGAACTTAATGGAAATAGAGGCACCAGAGCATACTTTTGTGGTTGTATGTCCTCACATGCACAACCAGTATTCTTTGCTTCCCCACATGCCCCAAATCAAAATAACCCAATATAGTAAGGAACAGGATAAAGAGATGTGGATGCTATGAAAGAAAGTAAAATACTGTGATTAAAAGAGGATCTATTGAATATAAATATGACTTGTATGTAGAAAGCTTAAAAGACTCTCTAGTTCCCAGCTAATACAACAAATATGTTTTCTGAATGTCCAGACTAACTGTGTACTCTAACAAGCAATTGTGCAAATACCGTGGGACTCGAAGCAAGAATATTTGTATGCATGCTGATATCTTGTTGGCAAGGCTGGACTCTTATAATGCATTTCTACACAGTATATGCTGAATTATTCTGCAGATTAATTCTGTTGTATATAGGTTGCTGTAGGCCACTCATGAAGTCATGACCATGGTCATTCAAATAGAGAACACTTATAAATTCTGACATCAAAGAATACACATAAACTTCTTGCCATGCAATACTAACTTGAAACACTCAACCTGAATATTAACATCTGTTCCAGGTGTTGTGAAATAAGTTGTTTTTTCTTATGAAAGCGATGAAACATGTGACTGTAACTGACAATTCTTGTTGACACTGATGTGCTTGAAACATTTACTTTGTTCGCATAACAAAAGAGAGATGACAGCAATTTCTGGATCCAGGAAAGTTATTAAAATAAACCATAGTGGTAGTTTAAAGAAATTACGCATGTGGTGAAAATTGTAGGCTCTTGTTGTGTAAGATGATAAAGTTTTGAACTCATCATATCTCCTTCCTTTAGTGCACTTAGATCTTAAAAGTTCTTGATTTTTTTTTTTTTTAATTTTAAATGCTATAAGTATATGCTCTTCAGTTCTAAAACACTAAGTGCTATGTTTAGCTCAGAGTGATTCTTTATGAGTAATGGTGCCCTGACAAGAATGGAAGTGCTGGCAAACCCTTGATTAAAATGTGTTGAAGACCATGGCCGTTATACTGTGCTTTATATGCTAAAGCAGGAGTCCCTCTGCATCTGACTGTGATGACGGTAAAAGCAGTGAGACATTGAGGTGTCTTCTGCCTGGGCAGGAGAGGGATCTGTGAATTTAAAAAGGATGTGCTCCATGTAAGTGCAGCAAGTCAAGATACAATTTGAAGCATGTTTATCAAAGCCTCTATTAGTAGACTTGGATTCTGGCTTAATCTGTAAATTAATTTGGAATGAAATTTTATCACAATGCAGATACTATGTTTTGTTTTCTGATGTTTTCAGTTGAAATTTCAAGTCTGTCTTTAACAAACCTTTTCAGCTCATTATTTCTAGCCACCTTTTGAGTAGTTACTTATTTTCTATAGAGCAAGGAATACTTGCACGGTAAGAATAGAGACCGAAGCAAACAAACAGCCATCCAGAAAGTACCTATGCTGCTCTCCCAGCAGGATCTCAATAATGGCATTAAAATTCAGTGATTGAAATCGTGAGACCTCCTAGCAAGGAACGGACATGCACTTAGTGACTCCCTTTTAAAAATCCATTTGTAATAAATTATTTCATGGCATTCCTTTATTAATTTATGATACCAAATGGTCATTCAACATTCTGACTCATGACTGATCCACTTAGATAAGCACAGCTACGCACTACATGGCTTTCAAATGTACTGGGCATTTTTACTTTACTGAAGCCTGGTTAAAAGGCCATACAAACTGCAAGCTGAGACCAAAACTGATTAGCTGGTTTAAAATCTAAGCCATAACTTAAGACTGTAGCATTGAAAGTATGCCTATATTATATATACATGTATGTGTATAAAAGTAGGTATACTGTGTTCAGAATAAGTATGTTTTAAAAAAATACATAAATATTTTTATACTCTTTTAAGGGTTTGTTTTGTTTACTCATTCTGCTTGTACATACTCACTTGATTAAAATTTTGTACTATGATGAAAACATAAAATAATACATTCATGATAAACTCAATGTTGCTAGCATAACCAGTTCTGTTGCATTTCAGATATTTATCTCCCTTTTGGGAATTAAGCTATGAAGAGCTAACAGGACAATCTTCTGCACCAGTTAATAAACCCTACAGTAAGTTGTGGCCTATTTTGAAGAAACTCTGCGTTCAGAATGGAAATGGACGTGCTTGCAATATTGGAGTGTATCCTGGGATAAGCAGCGTGAAGAAACTCTGGTTTTTTGTTATGTAGAAAACTAGGTAGCATTATTAGAATCTTCAAATATGACATTGACAATTGAGATGAGCATCTGGTAGCATTTGATAATGTTCTACCACTGGAAATAGGGTAATATATTTCTCCCTAATGGTTCACTGCCAACAGTGTTCATTTATGAGTGAAACAAAAATGACCATTTATTTTCCCAGTTGGGCAATGTTGCAGATTTGTGTTTCATTCCTTTTGGTGAAGATCTTAAATGGCTATTAAAGATATATCATTGTCAACTAAGTGAATTGCTTTCAAATACTCTGTGTGGCAGTTCCTTGTTGTAATTATGTTTTAATGTCAAACACTTTGCAGGTATATTCATGTAGGAATATATCTGAATCTGCAGAATCCAACTCTTTCCTCATTATTACAAATACACACTTTCTGCATTCAAAGGGTAAAAGCATAAATTTTCTGTTGTATGCTGGAGAAAAGCTGTGAATTGTGCTCTTTGAACAATGTAAAAATCAGCTTAAAGCTGATTCATATGCAATTAAAACAAAGCCTTTGTTTCTGCCACCTCTGAAGTAGAAAAGGTTCTAGGGACTGGATTCACCACCAAATATATCTGAGGGAATCACAGAATCATAGAATCATAGAATGGTTTGGTTGGAAGGGACCTTAAAGTCACCTAGTTCCATTTCCCCTGCCATGGGCAGGAGCACCTTCCACTAGACCAGCTTACTCAAAGCTCCATCCAACCTGACCTTGAACACTTCCAGGAGGGGGCATCCACAGCTTCTCTGGGCAACCTCTTGCAGTGCCTCACCACCGTCACAGTGAATAATTTCTTCCTAACATCTAATTTTAACCTTCCCTCTTCCAGTTTAAAGCCATTGGCTCTTACCCTATCACTCCATGCCTTTGTAAAAAGTCCCCCTCTAGCTCTCTTGAAGTCCCCTTTTAGGTACTGGAGGGCTGCTCTAAGGTCTCTCCAGAGCCTTTTCTTCTCCAGGCTGAACCCCAACTCTCTCAGCCTGTCTTCACAGGAGAGGTGCTCCAGCCCCCTGATCATCTTCATGGCCCTCCTCTGGACTTGCTCCAACAGGTCCATGTCTTTCTTGTATTGGAGGCCCAAGAGCTGGATGAAGTAGTGCAGGTGGGGGTCTCACCAGAGCAGAGTAGAGGAGCAGAATCTCCTCCCTCGACCTGCTGGTCAGGCTGCTTTTGATGCAGCCCAGCATATGCTTGGTTTTCTGGGCTGCAAGTGCACATTGCTGGGTCATGTTAATCTTCCCAATGTTCCTGAAGTATGCACATTTAGGAACTACTCTTAATTATGAATACAATGTTGCCTTTTTTTTTTTTTTTTAATTTCTTCAGTGGTCATGTGTTTCTGGATGTAGCAGAAATTCACAACTGTTTGGGTGAACATCTAAGGTTAGTCGAGATCAGGATATTATGCCTCTAGACTTCTTGTACAACTACCGGAGAGAGCAGGAACACTTCTATACTGCAGGTGTAGCTGGGTTAGCTCTCAGCCTCCTAAGATTATGAAAACTTTATTAAAAGCTTTCTCCTCTTGTCTCATTTCTAGTGTGTCTAGAGGAGAAGTTAGGTAATTCCAGTTCTCTGCAAGAACATCTATGTTGAAGTGCCAGCTAGGACCAAGACAGTGTGTCAAGAAAGACTAGCAAGTAGTGACCATTTGTCATTGCAGTAGTCTGGATTTGATGATATAGAAGATCACTTCTGCTGTACTTTTCCTAGCTAAGATACTGTGCAGAAGTCTGGGGACTTTATATGATCACTGAGAGTGTAACATACTTTGCTGAACAAAGTAATAGTGTATGCTACTCCTGCTTTTTCACTTAAAAAGATCTTTTTCTTTTTTTAAGCATGTGTGTGTATGTAGGGAGGGTGAAGGGTGAAGGACAGTAAGCTTGTTCATGATAAATGAGTTGCTGCAGCAAAAGGCATTGTATTGCTTACTGTCTCTGCTTGTCGTTAAGGAGAAATACAGTTGTAACAGCATTTCAGTTTCTGCATTACATGCATTTAAATGCCTGTCCACTAAGGACGCCTGCTTCTACTGATTCAAGACAGGAAAGTTGGCATATTATTCCCCAGTGCTCTAAACTCGGTGCTGGTTTCTATTAAATGCTGCCAGACAGGCAGAACAGTGTTTGAAACAAGACTGTTTGAACTAAAATGTAATTGGATTCATTTAAAGTCTTATTACTATGAAATCTGACTTCCTCCTTGTAATTTGACTTGTAGAAACCTCTGAAAAAACATTACCTTTTGCCACAGGCTGTAAATTTAAATTCTGCACTAGGTAAGCACAATGAGAAAAGAAAGTTCTGACATGGCTGGAGATCATATCAGCTCTGACTTGATTAATTATTTCCACACGATCAATCAGAACCTTATTTAGATAACTGGAGGCACTCACTAGTTAATTTGTGAGAGTAGAACAATGAGGGCAAGCATTTATATGGTCAGTCAATACTCCAATTAGTGTTAAAAAGTCAAATGCAGATTTGAAAATAGCTAGTAGAAGAAAAGGGACTGAAATAACACAACAGCTTCTCTGTTTTAGTTATATTCGTTTCTATGATTACATTGCAGTGGCTCAACTCAGCCTCCCCAAAAGTATTTACCTACTCTTTCTAGTCATCTACTTCACAAAAAAAATTTATATGTATAAAAGTTTCTGTATACTTTTAAAACTAGTTAAAATAAATACCAACACTGCATTCACATAACAACCCTCAAACTTGCAGCTGTATACCTGATCACTCAGTTTCTACCTTAGCAGAACTTACTTTCACCTGCAAGGCAGATATTAGTTCTAGAAGATAAAATCTAGGTGTAAAAATGGTGCACTATTACAAGTGCAAAACGTTGCAAGGCATAAGTTATGGAAAGGATCAGTTACTGCACCATGTGCTGCCTGGTGCAGGGACTAATTCACCTGAAATGTGTGATGGCCAAACCTGTAGACTAACTTCTGTGTTCAGAATAAACTTGCTGGCCACAAAGTCAGATATAGAGGGATAAACTGGCAGACGTTTAGGACAAATATTGTCCAAAATTACATTGCTGTTGTTCCCCATAGCATCCAAGTACTGGAAAATATCTGTACATGAGAAAAAGAGAAATAATCATTTTATATAATATCATATTTCTCCACCTTCTGCTTGAGAAAGGAAAGAAGCCAATTTCACAATATGACATTGCATCCAAACCATTTTTGTCAATATCAGACTGATTTTGACAGCATCTTCTATGGTGAAAAAAAAAAGTTTAGAAAAATTAACAAAACTTTTTTTAAAGAAAAAATTTGAAGTTTTGAAATATTTAAACACACATAATATTAATTTATCATTGCTGTTATTCTTGTTTATTTTTCTGTATCACCTAATATAATTTCAACCAACTCATTATGGCATAAAATTGTCTATGAAGCAACATTATTACATGTTTATTAGATATTAAGTAAGACAAAGTTTGGAAGGAGGATTTTGTTTTTGAGACTGATGGAAGGAAAAGGCAATGTTTTTGCACACATATTTCTTAGTTGATAACAATATCATTACTATTCTTAGGTTTTGACAAAATAGAATGGCAATATATTCTATTACTTTTATATTTGATATCACTTCTTATCTTTAAAACCATAAAGTCTCCATAACATCAAGCAGAGGTTAATTTAGATGAGAAGCCATCATAAAAATCACGATCACAATTGCAATTCATAAGTACTTTTGCATAAATATAAGTACAAGGATCATATGAGGAAGAAAAAAAAAAAGATTGGGGTGCCTCAAAAACCCTCAGTTAATCAATTCAAAGTGAAGCTGAGAAGCCTTATTGTTAGACCATTGAATTGGCTTCCACAGCAGTGACTTTTGCTATTGTGTGTGTTCCTGGTATTGCCAACGTTTGAGGGAAAACAATGATTCACTGTAACAGAAATAAAATTATTTATCTTAAAGTGTACATGTAAACAAAAAATATTTGCATACTTCAGTACTGTGAAAACTGAATTGATTTGTTACTTGTTCAGTGCTGCTGTCTGGTAATTCTCTCTGTTTCTTGGCAGACTTTTGAATTATTTGCTGAATAAAATTTTCAGCAAGCTGCATGATGATGATCTAATACATGATCTAGCTTACAAATCCTTAGTCTTGTGTGACCTTATTGGGCAAAAATTAGGTAGGTGATAGTTGGGAATTAATTAGAAGTTTTTACCAGAAATGTAATTATTCAAAATTGTAAATGCAACAAACACATCAGGAAAGAACTACTCAGCTCACTTGGGTTAAATCAAATCAGGATCAAAATGGTTTATCGATTTTTGAATTACATGTAATTAATGGTCCAATTGGTGAACTATAGGTTTGAGACCAATATTGGCAATACAATGCATAAAGCATAATAGTGGGCACCTACAAAATGTGAGTGTACCTCTACACATTTCGAACTGTCTTCCAATAATCCCAGGAAGCTCTAACTGCACATGCACAACCACACAGTTATGTGCACGCCCCATCTCATCCACGAGTGCAGGTTCCCCTCTTCATACACACCTTCTGGTGGGATTGGAAATGTGCAGGCTTTATGTGTGATCTGTACCCATGCTGTTCCCTACAATGTACTGCTGGTGCAAAAGTTCCATTGGGCTCACGTGGGTACTCTGAGGTGTGGGTCCCAGCATGTGGCACCCTTGCAGTGCACCTCTAGCTGGAGGGCAGCTGCCTATGCTGTCACACAGGGAGGAGACCCCATTAGTCCCAGAAGATGGTCAGGATGGTGGTGGGATGACTTCTGGCAGCGTCATGGTGGAGTTGGACTGCTGCTCTGTTACCACTTTTCTGTTTCAAAATGGCATGCTTCTCTATTTTTCTGGTCAAACTGACTCCTTTTCTAAAAAATGCCTTTGCAATTATCTGATTATTGTATAATCTAAGTGATGGTAATTTCATGCAAAGTTTGTTGTTGATAATTTCCTCTTTAGAGGTCTCTGGTTAGGGTCAACATCATCTCAGAATAGGATATTCTGTTCACAAATGCTGTTAAAACTCATTTTGCTATCAACTGTTATCCCCTGTTGTTAACCTGGGCATGTTAACAAAAGGAGGCTTTGTGGATTCCTTGACAAACAATCTAACAAGGGTTAAGGATAAGAGTTTCCAAGAAAAGTGGAAGAATCTCAGGGAATGTGTTAATACCTGAATTTGGACGCACATCCTAATATTGAGTTCCTTTGGTCTTTTAGCATGGCTTGAGAATGAAGTATATAAAGTGGAATTTTGTTAAGCTTCCTCTGACAAAGCAAATTTTTATTTACAAGATAAAAAATAACTGAAAGGGTATGGAGGGCCAGAATAAGAAAAAGTGGTTGTATCTTTTACTGTGTCTCATCTGTACTCTCTCCAGACTGATTCTCCTCCAGCCAACTCCTCCAGAAACTGTTGAAGTGCTAATGTATGCCCTTTGCACATGGCTGTATGCCAACCCATAGGATTTTGTTATAAATTCTCCTTTCCTACACCTCTTACCATATTGAATTTGTCCTTGGAATGGACGGTATCATTAGGAGTGAAGATTTAATTACAGCCACTTAGAGACAACTTAAGAGCTGTTGTTTAATTTACTGCAATTTTAAAGTGGAAGCTAGATGGTAGTTTGGAACTTCAGCAGTTTTTAAACACTGACACGTAAGATACTTAGTCAAAGGTTTGTGTAGCACAAATTAATTCTCAAGGAGAAGTGAAAGGAGTAAGGACTCTCAGACTGTTGGGTTTTTTTTGTTTTGTTTTGTTTTGGTTTTTTTTTAATACAGGTGGAATTACCTAAGTGTAATCTGACGACATCTTTTCAATATAGTGGATTTTTGTAGCTGGTCTACTGGTGCCTTAACTAGTCATTTTGACTGGGATTCATCTTGCCCAGCTTTAGACATCTACAGTATACATATCTGCATCAGAGATGATTAACCTTTCTATTTAAGAGAAAGATATCCGTTTTAGGGCATAGTTCATTTGACCTATTCTAGGTGGCTTCTTTAGGTAGAAATGCATCATATGCTAGATAAACCTATTTTTCATTTATTATAAAAGACGCCTAGAGTGATTAGCTCAGAAGTGAATATTCAGTTTTGTTATAATGAATTCCATTCCAGTTGTCTTATAAACCATAAAGCATTTGCTTCTATTTAAAATACATGTCTATGGGGTTTTGATAGATTTATTTTTTATATCTGACAGTATCTAATTGAATCTTATTACTTTAGTGTCTGTAATTCTAGGCTTTCTTTTCCAGTCGCTATACATGTAAATTTGAAAATATGCATCATCTATCATACTACTGAAAGCATGGTAAACTCATGGTAACTCTCTTAGCCTATGCCAATTATCTAGCCAGATTGAAGTGGATTATTTCAGAGTGGTTATTATTAAAGTTTGCTGATGTTGTTGTTGTTGTCATCATCGTCGTTTTTCTCTGTATAAAGAGATCCTACTGGGCAGTCAGATATATCCAGGTATTTTGATTACTTGTTCAGTAACTTGAATGAATTACAAGCTCTCCATTTCCTTTTATATACCAAGAACAGGGCAACATAACATAATGTAACACAATGTACTTGTACCTTAATATAGAGTAAGATTTCCAGATTACTATTGGGTGAGTATGTGCTTCTCCATTTGAAATCAGTGAATAATCACATCCTTAGCAATTTTAGGAACATTGTCACTCTAACCAGATAGTTTCCAACTCTAAAGTGTTCATCATAGAGAAAGAAAAAAATAAAATAGAATCCCTGTGGCTTGGAAATGCAAAGTTGATTTTGAGCTGACATACACCATGTCTTCTTTAGGTAAGATCTGTCTGGTAAATGTGCTTCATTTTGTCATATTTCACATTATTTTCTCATTCAGTCATTTATTTCTACACAGAAGAAATAAATTTCTACAGCTGACCTTGCATGAGGTTGTTGGTTTCTTTAAGTGAACAGTACTGATAGTTTTGGCACTGCTATTAATTTTGTTTCCAGTTTTCCCCTAGTAGCAGGCTGGCACAGAAATGGCCTTCCTAACCTTCATCAAAGATAAAGCTTCTATGTTCGCATGTCAGAGAGGAAAGTAGGTAAGGTCAGATCCTGAGGATCATGAAGGAAATGTTATAATGCAGATTACAGAGGTTTTCCAGTTTGTTTATTTGTGCATTTTATATAACAGGACACTGCACTATTTCTGGGTTACAAGGCTAGGTACAGCCTAGAAATGAATAAGATGGGAGAATATGGACCTCTTTTCATGCTTCACCTCAGATCAGTGGTGAGCCTAGTGCAGATCTGAAGGACAGGAAAGTACATTTCATGGTTTTACACAGCATTTTACCTTCTCAATAGTTCTATGTAACTGGCATACTGGTATCTTGAACACCGTACTTGCTGGAGTGGTGGAAGGGCTAGCATCAGAAGTACAGAGGAAAGGGAGTTTTGTGGTATGAAGATGTGCTAACTCTGTAACTGGGGAGATGGGCATGAATCAGGAACAAAATTTCCTTATCCTTCTTCGATCTCTTGTTGCTGCCCCTGCCCTGCTTAGCGTTATGGTGACGTATAATATGACTAGTCCTAATATTATATAGTTTAATTAAAGTTGCTGGCTCTTTCAAAAAAAGTCTATTTTTTAGTTTTCAGTGATATACTCTTGATATTTGGCTGGTGATAGTGCTCAGAGAACCTTTGCAAATGTTCTTTAATGATACCTACAAGAAAGTAGTAACTTGATACCTAATGTTGTGATGAAAATTAAAACAGTCCCTAACCATACCACTTTCTTCCTTTTAAAATGTTTTATTATAGTCAATCAGTCTTCATTTGAGCTCCTTCGTATGGAAGTACTTGATAACCATCTTTCAACAAAAACAATATTAACTATGGAAAAATGTTTTATTCGAAGGCATACTGAAAAAAACCCACACTTTCCCTTATCATTGAATGTACTTTTTTCTCTCGCATATATGTTTCCACAGCTCTCACAATTCTCACTACTCTCAATTATTTTTAGCTTTGACTTAGTATTAACTGGTGCATATTATCAGTTTCAATGCATTTCAATACATCTTTGCTTTCTGAACTTCAGTTCATAACTCTTTATGCATATAATTGAAATGAATTTAAATCTCAGCCTTAGCAGTAATGATATTTAATGGGCTTCTACAACCTGCCTAAGTCTATTTACATAAGAAAAATATTTTTTCCATTTGATGTAGAAATGGACTAAGTAAATTCAACAAGTTTTAAAGACATTAAAAAAAGCTGGGATTTTAAGATAAAACATTAGACTACTTCTGCTCTTTCTTAACAATATCTCTGAAGCATGCAAACAACAAAATTCAGTATTTTTTAACTACATAATATTCCTCAGACAATTACATTATTTTCAATTTTTTTGCCAAACTCTGCCATTCCTGCAGAGTCTACAAATCTGTAGAAGTTTCCTTTTTCTTTTTCCTTTTCTTTTTTTTCTTCCCGAGAAAGTAACCTAGCCAGGATGTAATAATTTTATTTCCTGAAAGCAAGATTTGAAGTCAGTTAATTGAGCATGATTGTGTCTTTACAATTCTTTTTCATTTTTCTTCTGCTTTGCCCTGGGGTGTTTTTAGATAAAAGTTATGTTTATAACCAAATTAATTGTCATTCTTTCTTTGTTGTTAGGTAATCTTTCAGTGATGCAGGAAACCTGAGCACGTATACAATCAAATTTCTCTAATTTAGAAGCTGTATCATAAAAAGTTTTAGTACATGCTAAAATACTTGAAAGCGGTATTTAGTTGCTGACAAGGTCTTTTTGTTTTCTATGAAGAACTTAAAAATTACAACTGAGCAGCCATCCTCTCTTTACAATAGTAACTTTAAATAGCTAGAAAATTTGCAAACTTCCTTTTAAGCATAAGTTACGAAGAAAACTGGGATCCTACCTCAACATTCCTGTGTATTTACATCTAACAAAGTGAAATGTCTCCTCTTGCTCTGAAACTAATTTGGTGAGTGAGAATAAGTTATTTGCTATATTCATTACTTAACTCTAAAGAGAGCATGACGAGTTGGACATAGTCATATTTGCTGTATTATTTTGAGACTTGACCAATTATGTAGAAGCAAATTTTCATTTTCTTTTCCCATTCATTTATAGACACAGTGGTATCTTCTGGAAGTAACAGCACTAGCAGTTGCAGATAATGGTACATTGGATGACTGAGTGAAGTATATTTATGCATTTTCAAATACTCTTAATTTTCAACAAGGGATTATTTTTCATGCCTAAAATCTCAAGATGTGAGTGCATGGAGCCTGGACAGCTACTGTCCAGCTGCAAGTGATGTCACACCACGTATGCAGTTCACATGACATAGGGTTTGTCTGCACGCATACTAGTGAGATTAGATGTACTAAGCAAACAGTGTAGAATTATGTCTGTGTATTTGGCAGTGAGTACGTATGGCTAGAAAGAGAAACTTTTTCACCATGAAGGTGGTCAAGTGCAGGAATAGGCTGCCTGGGAGTCTCTGCAGTCTCCATCCCTAGAGGAGCTCCTGACTGGGTAAAGCCCTGAGCAATCTTTGCTAATCTTACAGCTGGTGCTGCTTTGAGCACAAGGGTGGACTAGAGATATCCTGAGATCTCTCCCAACTTGGACACTTTGACTGCTCAATTCTTTCGTGCAGCAGATATGCTGTGCCCGGGGCCTGCTTTCTACTATGACTTAAATGTCTAGAGTAGGTCTGGTTAGTAACAGGCAAAACAAATTTTATCTGCTGTTATTAAAAAATGTCTGACCATAAGGAGATATCTGCCAGCTCAAATACTTTATCAGTAGCGGAGCATCCAGGAGTGCTTCTGTAGCTCTGGAAGTCATTGTGTTCATCCTTGTGACCTCATTTCACTGCTTTCCAGCTAGCAGATGCAGATTTGAGCAGGAAGCCTCAGGTAATATAATCACTTTGATTGAACATGTGCTGTCCCATTTATTTTCTGGAAGTTAAAAGAGGTCAAAACAGAATTTCTGCGTGTCTTATAGCACAGCACAAGAGGACAACTTGACCAAGGACTTGTTAATTTTCTTTATTCTGTAAACAGAAAGAAAGGTTGCTTTCACATTTTTTTAATGTAAAATAAATGAGATATTTTATTTTTCAAAGAGAGAAATTAAATCTTTCTATGGAAGTATGTTTACATTGAGTTTGGTTTGGTTTGGGCAAAGTGAAGGAGAGGAATGAGAGTTTCTGGATTTGGACCCATTCGTCTGGAGTTAAGAAGGCAAACCAACTTTTTTTTATTAAATATTCTGGTTATAATGCCATTCCACAAGTAATTAAGTTACCTTTTTTTTTTTAACTTTGTGGTTTCATTATTTATAGAGGGTCTCTTGACGGTATTTTACAATGTTGGGTATGTTACTTTTATGAGATTCTTGTTCTTGTTTTTTCACCAACTTGGAAATTTCTTTATAAATAAAAAAGTGTTCAGAGTTGGATTATACTCTAGTAATGTTTTTATTTGGTGCATAAATACTCTCATAAATAGAAGTCTAAGAGTTTTTTTAATCACTTGATAAAACACAGACATGTTGGTATATTTGTTGTGTTTGGTAATACTGCTGTCACTGTGTCACTTTATACCTTGAAGTAATTACCTATGAAGCTAGAGGGTTTTTTGTTTTTTTTCTAGAAACGTACAGCTTAGGATATCTTGAATTCAGAAATTGTTAAATGCATATTTCTAAATTAAATTTGATTATTTTAATGATATAATCAATAT
>NW_009608856.1:0-6410 GCF_000690535.1 Cariama cristata
TGAAAGAGAAAAATGGCCAGTACTTTATCAATATACCGACTCATGGATGGTGGCAGCGGCAAGAGCAATATCAGTTTTGTATATTCTGTTTCTATTATTAGTAGTGTTAGTTTTAATATTATTTATACTATTTTCACTGTTATTGTTTTATTAAAGTTTGTTTTAAGCTCCCAACCCATAAGTCTCTCTCTCTTCTCTCCACTCCTTCCCCTTCTGGGAAAGGACGGGGTTAACAGAGAGCATTTACCACCCGCTTTAAGTGCTGGCCCAGCCTTAAACAGTGAGAACAAGCCACAGGCATGTAAAAGTTTCAAAAAAAAAAAGCAGGAAACACAAAACACATCATTTCAGCTTTCTTCTTCCATTTTGATAATGCTAAAAGATTTTCTTTGAATGATTACATGCAGATGATTGTATGAAAGGATAATTAGACAAATGGTTTGATGTTTTTGAAAACATTTTGGTCATCTTAATCCAAGATTAGTCATTTTAACTCAGAGTAAAAAGATTACATTTTAGCTTTTTGCTCTAGTTTTGAATATCAACAGAATTTGGAGGCTAGAATTCCTTACAGAGTGAAAATGTGACTTCCTAATCAGTTCTGCTTCTTCAAAGGCAGGATAAGTAGTAATTAACTTAATTTACAGCACATAAAATGAGGTTAGATATTAGTAAAATCTTCCTCCTGATACTGATGGCTGATATGCAGAGAAGTGGTGGAGTATCCTGTGACAGGAGTTTCTAAAATCGGTTTTAAGAAACATGTTATTGAATCCAGATACAGTTAATTCTGTCCTATATTCAAGGGGACAGTCTATATGACCTCTTGAAGTCCTTGCTTTTCTGCGACTAACTGTTGCCCCTACCACAACTCTTGCATGACAAAATCAGGTTAGAAGGGAAGGAGTATTTGTGTGTGAAACCAGAAGCAAGTTCAAAGATTCAGGGAAGCATTCTTTAATGACTTCTTTGGGCAGATTTGTCCACTATACTAATCAAATTCATTGGTTTAAGTTTTTGTTTTGTTTTTCTTGCCATCAGTTAAAGAGCAAGGAAAACAATCAGATTTACAGAGCTGCTTTCCTGATTAGACATCTGTGTTCCAACCTCTTTTACATTCAAGACATTGATATTGGTAAAATTGATAATGAATTATGCTCCTTGAGGCTGTGGTTAATTAAATTGGCTACCCTTTTGTCTTTAGCATGGGCAGCCGGCGAGTTTGACTGCTTAAATTGATGAGTTCTACTTTGAGCAAATTCCTACTGGACAGGCGGTCCTGTTGTCAGGCAGTCATGCAAATTAGATCACAAAGATCCTGCACTTTTTCCAACTGTTCACCATCCTTTGGGAGAAGCAGTTCTGGGAGGAGAACTTGTTAAAAGAATTTGTTAAAATGCAATCTGTCTGTGGGATAAGGAAAGTCACAAAAGTGAATCAGGAGGTATTTTCCAACTTGTATTTCTGGTGAGATACTGTTAAAAAGGACACACTGTCTCCTTTTATCTGGAAGTCAGGAAGTGCTTGGTACTTTAACAGTAGGTGTTATTGCAAAGCAGTCAGGAAAGCATTAGGTGTATTCATGTTCTCGCCTTTCGTTGGGGTTAATATGATGGAAGTTCCAGAGGAGCATGGCGAAAGGCTGCCATGACAGGAGCGCATTCAGGACTAAGGCTATACAAAGACCATTCTTGTTGAAAGATTTTCCATACCCTGTCCTGTGAGAGTCACGGTAACCACTCTGAAGGCAAAACTGCTCCTAAACACATAGGAGAATAGATAGCAATGGTGCACCTCTATGTCAGCTACCCCTCCAAAAAGTAGTTAACAACTACCAAAAACCAAGGGTAATCTAGCTTAGAGGCAGGAGAGTTGAGGCAAAACTTCATGGGAATTATACCGTCTGAAGCTCATTGTACTACTTCTATCAAGAGTTACCCAGTTACCAGTGGCCTGACATCAGTCCTGCACAGGACAGCAGTCAGCTAAAAAGCTTATCAACAAAGTGGATTTATTTTCAGAGAGTTGATGAACACTGCTGACAGTGGAGAGCCAGACTCATTTGCAGAGTTATATTCCTAGGAACAAGAGTATCTCTGATTTCAGTTGTCATGGCTGTGTGAGAAACATTCACCTACGTAGCTTTTAAGAGAGGACAAAGTCTGTGAAGCAAAGGTTATTTCAGCACTGGGTGCACGGGAGATCACCTCCATGATCCTCCTGCATGCACACGGTTAGTCTCACTTCCACATATTTGTTTAGGACAGTCATTCATATTCCTGCCATTTCTTGGAAGTCTTATACATATTCAAATGATTTCCCCAAGTTATTTACATTTATACCCTCCCACTTGCATCTGCGCACTGTTCTCTAGGAGTCTTTGAGAGTAGTGGAGTGAAGGCTCAAAGTCTTCCTCTCGTTTGAACTGCTTATTCCGGCGCCTATGCTCTATTGTTTCGGATATATTGCAAACCCAAGTTGACAGTTAATCCTCTCTTTCTTCCATACAAGGGCAGAAAGGTGACAACCAGGTAGAGACTAATCATGACTAAGATAAGTGGTGTCAGCCAAAGCAAGTTAACCCTATACCCGAATACACATTACCCTGTCTCCGTTCCCATACTTGGGTACCTGGAAACAAATTCTTTCCAAATGCCTATCTGCTATGGCTTAAGCAAAACCACAATACCACTTCTCACAGCTGTGATTTTAAAAGGTATCATTTAGCATACCCACACATGAGCTCTCCATCAGTGTGGTCCTGGTGTCACAGGGCTGCTGGATGGCACCAAACAGATCTGAAGGTGTCTTGGGATGTGGGATGCAGGTGTGACCATAACCCCTAGCTGTCAGTCTCACATCTGCTTACACTGAGAAACTCTGATGTCAAAGTCTAGCAGTGATGACCACCACATGTCACCTCTCTGTACTGGCAGAGCAGCATGATGAACAGGTCACTAGGTTAGGACTGAAGAGTCATCAGAGTCAAAGCAGACAGCATCACAACATCCTGTTGTTCAAGAGGGACTTTCTTTGTCATAGGAACGGGGCCCATGCCAAGCACTTTGCTGAAAAAAAGGTGGCAGCTCATTGCCCACAGGCACAATGCTGACCTTTTTGGCAACCCCATGTCTGTTTGCGAGTTGGCACCAGTCACATATATCTATATGGGACTATCTCAGGGAAAGGCTGCCACTCTGCATTTTGGCTGCCTTTTGATGGCAGCTGGTATAATCCCTCTGGGCTGGGTGTCCCAGCCCTGTTCTCTTTGCTGTGTGCCAGGTAGAAGGAGCACTTTAACAGCAAAAAGCACCAGAAAATACCTAAACACGATCATTGGGTGGGCTGTCCCACACAACAACCCTTGCATCCATTTCCTGTCCTCAGTTTCTTCCTTCTAAGCACATTGTAACTTCTCCCCTCAAAGATGTTATCCAGATTTCCTATGCATCTCCTCTAATTTCCTACCTCAGGTATACATGCCCCCAGCTAAGAAGCACACACCATCTTGTCCAACTGTTTTAATTTTTTGTCCCTTTATTCAAATCATATTCAGAATAGTACATCAAATACTGTTGTTACGCCTTGCTTGGGAGCAGCATAAAATATGACAGTCTCTGATTTCTCAAAGCAATGCCTGTTCTCCCTTTGGCAACTGATGGGAAGTCTGTGTTATCAATGGAGAGCTAGTCCTATATAACAGACGGACTCTGTTATATCTTGTTACTTTCCTTTTGGAAGAAAATTGGGTAGATCTACCACTCTTTCAGAAAGTACAGAAAGACACTGCTCCATAGATCTGGTAGTCACAATACTAAGCAAAAGGATTTTTTTGTGACCTGATTCACTGCGAGAGACCTTAACTCTGGACAGTTGGTTACCTTTAGAAGGCCTCTTCGGGTTTTGGACATAGTTGGTTGTCCTCTTTAGGAAATGGAGAATTCCAACCTGGTGAAATTGGAGAAGATCTAGGGGTCATAAGACTAGTTTTGCACTCTTCCTGTAATCCTAGCAACTCGTAATAGCTCAGGGAAGCCACTTGATCCCTTCACCTGCTGAATTGAGCAACTGGCATCCTCAGCCAATCAGCTTCAGAGCTGTGGATAAAAAATGCACTGTTAATGTTTCAGAATTCTTTTCCATTGAAAGACACTAATGGTTTTTTTGAGCATTAACTCATTTTCCCCACAAATACATGCTGCTATTCTTCTAAGGGATAGACTTGGAAACAAATGTACTTTATCACAGAAGCTTTCTTTTTAAGTGTTTCTTCCACTTAAGAGATAGATCCTTACCTTTTCAAGAAAAACAATTTCTACTTCCCATAGTGATTTCTTCTGCATACTCATCAAATTCCATCAAAATTATCTCTTGCCTAGTTCTTAATAAGTAGCTTATAATGATTGCTCTACGTTTGAGGAACCACTGCCTTTCAAGATAACCAGTTTTAGTAAACTCTGAAATCCAGTGAAGTCTAAGGAGTCTGGGAGTTATTTTTAGATCTTAGTAATTTATGTGTCAGATTTTTGAACCTCTGCTCTTAAATTCTTGGCACCTTTCAGTTCAGTTCCTGATGTTTAAATGTGTTAGCATACCCATAGCTCTTATTTCCTTGGTATTTTCCTCCTTTCTGTCGTTATGCTGCATTGCATCAGTGTCTGTGTGTTTCCAAGATGATCTATCTGCTCTGTTCTGTTACAGTTTGTGTTTTTGTCTATGTGTGAAGGCAAGAGAGGCTGGTTATTCAAAACCTTCAATTTGCTTCTCATCCTGTCTAGCAGATCACAACTTTTCATGAGAGTACTCTTCTTTGATTTTTCTGGTTCCTGCCCCCTGAATGACCTTGAAAGTAGCTTGCTGTCCTCCTAGTGATGGACAAACAACTCAAAAAATCTTTTTTCTTTACTAAATATGATGTACAATTTTTGGTTCTTTTCTAGAAAAAGACTGCCATTTACCGAGCAATGCAGGTTTGGAAATTTGATTTTTTTTTTTAAAGAAAGGGCAGTTAAGAACTTCAAAACTCATTAAATAATTAACACCTTTCAATGACACTCAAGTCAGAGCTAAATACTTTACATCTAGAAAGCAATCGTTACAAAGTGGAATAAAGTATGAAGGCCATTGCTTATATTGGTTTATATATAAGTTGCTGCTTACTCCTTCGTAGGCACTTCCTTTCTGTCCCTGCTTTGGGCCTTGGTCAGACAAGGCATAGGAAAGTTGTCTTTCATCAGTTCAGTAAAATTCAATGAAAATAATATTTTTGGAACTAAGTCTTATTTTATAGTAAGCAAACCTATCTCTGCCCCAAATGAATTTACTACAAAGCAAAGCACTGTGTTTTTCCACCAGAACATAATTACTACTTTACTGAAAGCAAAATTACAACATTATTGACCTTTAAAGTAAACTTATATAATAATTAGGGAGGCAATATTCTGTGATGGTATTGCAGTTCTTATAGGGATTTTTATTTGGCTAGGAAAGAGCTAGTTAGATCTGCTTTGCTGTTGCTGCCTGCTCACTCCTGACATAATCAAATTGTTAGACTATGTGATTTGCAACATTGGAAATTTTTACAGTTCCACTTTTCTTGGGTAAAATATGTATATTTTTCAAAAATGTTATCCCAATTAATCTCCCATTGACAATGCTGCTATGGCAGCTGGACAAGAGTGGGAGTGGAGTGGGGTTTTGCCATCCCTGTGGTCAGGGCCTCTAGGAGTAAACTGAAGCTCAGGTGATTGATTTGTTTTCTCCCCATGGAGAGAACTCATGTCTGTCTCTAAACTGTAAGTTTAGATTAGATGGAGATAGCATTACAAATGAGAGATCTACGTCTGCTCTGGAAAAAATGGCACACAGTAGTGTTCATACTGCATCTGTATACTACATCTCACTGGCTAAATCTAAAGCGTTTGTTCAGGAGCACAGAGGAAGAAGGTGTAAACTATTATGTACTCCCTTTTCTGTACTTTGTGCATCCACAGTGATGGAGACAAGATGCCTATGTCTTCATCCTGCTCCTTCACATGGCAGCTTTCCACAGAGGCTTTTGCCATATCCCTGCTCTCTTTGCCATATGTAGTGCTGGAACCCTTTTTCATCTGTTATGTTCAGCACTGATTTTTATAGATATATATAGAATCATAGAATCATAGAATCATTATGGTTGGAAGAGACCTCAAAGATCATCAAGTCCAACCGTACACCTGATGCCACCCTGTCCACTAAACCATGTCTTGAAGTGCCACATCTAAACGTTTTTTGAACATCTCCAGGGACGATGACTCCACCACCTCCCTGGGGAGCCTGTTCCAATGCCTAACAACTCTAACAGTGAAGAAGTTCTTTCTAATGTCAAGCCTGTTTGTAAATGTCCTTCTCTGTAAAGAGCAGGTCCAGCG
>NW_009608857.1:0-27495 GCF_000690535.1 Cariama cristata
CTGCTCGCCAGCCACTCCTCTCCCCAGTTGTACTTGTGCCCGGCGCTAATCCATCCTAGGTGCAGAAGCCAGCATTTGGACTTGTTAAATTTCATGCTGTTAATCATAGCCCAATGCTCCAGTCTATCTAAATCCCTCTGCAAGGCATCTTGTCCCTCAAGAGAGTCAGCAGCACCTCCCAGTTTGGTATCATCAGCAAACTTGCTACTGGTGCACTCAACTCCTGCATCCAGATCACTGATCAATATATTGAACGGGACTGGCCCTAGAATTGAACCCTGGACTGGTCACTGCTGGTGACCAGTCACCAGCCAGATGCAGGCCCCGTTTACTACAGCCCTTTGAGCCCTTCAGCCAGTTCTTCACCCAGCGCACCGTGAACCCGCTCATCCCACAGCTGGACAACTTGTCCAGAAGGATGCTGTGAGGGACAGTATGGAAAGCCTTACTAAAATCCAGAAAAACTACATCTGCCACCTTCCCTTCACCCCGTGGGTGGGAGACCGTATCATAGAAGGATATCAGCTTAGTTGAACAGGACTTGTGCCCTGCTTCCTTGACTTACGACAGGGTGGAATCGCCTGCTGTAGCACAGAGAAAGCTGACTGCAATTTCGTGAAAATGAGCTATCAGCAGTTCCATACTGAAGCACAGACTCCTTTGGGTGCTTCGCTGGGGGGGCTTTGAGCAGCATCCTTGGCTTCATCATGGCTAGTACTTAGGAATGTTCTGATACTTGATGCTTTCCTGTTAGCAAATCTGCGTCTCCTTGATAGAAACACAGAAGAAACTGCTAACTGTAATGAGATTCTGTTCTTCACGTTTGAAGTGTGTCACAGGCTGCGAGGATAACCCTCACTGTTGTTCTTTTCCAGGTGTTGTCAGCTGCCTCGGCAGCAGGAGTATCTGTAGCCTTTGGTGCCCCAATCGGTGGAGTCCTGTTCAGTCTGGAGGAGGTATGTCAAGAGGTGACACTGAAGGGTAGATACTTTAAAAAATCCCTTTTAGCATGAATGACCTCAGATTCCTTTAAGCTGTGGAGTCTTTCCGAAGGAGGAAATTATTTTTGGACCCACATTTCAGAGTCAAGGGTCCTAGTTTACCAGCAAACTCCTAAAGATCATTTTCTTTTATTATTATTTCCTTTGGATGAATGTCAGTTTTGCTTTATTCTCAGTCATCTTTTTCTGGAGAAGGGCTGAGTCATTAATAATTACAGTTTACGTGCAGGTAGAGGTACACCAGTTTTTCACTCTAGGAGTGCATTGGAAAAAAAAAATCAGGCTCACTTTTTTTCTCATTTTGAAAGAGGCATTAGAAACCTATTTGACAGTTTCATAGAGCAAGTTTTTAAACATTACTTTTCTTAAAGTTTCAGACACTAAATACAGTTGAATACATTATTAGAAAGGCAAATATGCTATAAAGCTGACCTCCAAGGCAACCAAACTCTCTTCTCCAAGAAGTGTTTCGTATAAATCAGTTTTCATTAGTAGTTTTCAAAATATGTAAGCTTGTTATTTAGATCATTAGCATTTTTAAAGAAAACTAAAAATCAAAAAATCTCTGAATTGAAAAAAGGAAGCAAAATATTCTTTCATGTATAATTTTGCTATATCATTAGGGCATTTTTGAGAAATACCTTTGTTGCCAAAAAACTTCCAGGAAAGCTCAGAAGAAAACTCTCTTGAAATTCAGGTCAGGCTATGTGGGACTTAAGTATGAAATGGCATGTTCTGTTTTGAGGAGACTTTTTTTTTAAATGTTTTTATCATACTTCATGAAAGTAACACATCTGCCAGAAACCTTTCACTCCAGGTTGAATGGAGATGAAACAGTATTAGCAGGAAATGTCAGAGAGCAGCTAGTACGCAGTCTGGTTCTTATGAATGCTAGAAAGAGATCCTTATTTATAAACAGAGAAGCTTTTAAACATAAATTACTGTGCATTCTTTCCTAACAGTCTTAAACCAGCAGTGGTGTCAATACTGCTTTAGTATTGACTTTAACACCGGTACAAGTATGAATTGTTGTAGAGCTTTGTAAAACTGTAGTATGTGCTGGAGCGCCAGTGCTCCACGTGATAGGAATAATACTGATAATGTAAGAGTACTTGGGTTTTAGCACATACCACGTGAGCAGCAGTACTGTAACACATGCATAAAACAGTCGTTCCAGTATTTTTAATTGATTCGCTAATAATTCTCATGTCTCGTCTCTTGCAGGTGAGCTACTATTTCCCACTGAAAACTTTATGGAGATCATTTTTTGCTGCTTTAGTAGCTGCATTTGTTTTAAGGTCCATCAATCCTTTTGGTAATAGCCGCCTAGTTCTTTTTTATGTGGAATATCACACTCCTTGGTACCTTTTTGAACTGCTTCCTTTTATTCTTCTGGGAGTATTTGGTGGGCTCTGGGGAGCGTTTTTCATCCGAGCAAACATTGCATGGTGTCGTCGACGCAAATCTACGAAATTTGGGAAGTATCCTGTCCTGGAAGTTATTATTGTTGCAGCAATAACAGCTGTCATTGCGTTTCCTAATCCATATACAAGGCTAAACACCAGTGAGCTTATTAAAGAGCTCTTCACAGACTGTGGGCCATTGGAATCCTCTTCCCTCTGTGACTACAGAAACGATATGAACGCGAGCAAAATAGTAGATGATATTCCTGACCGTCCAGCAGGCACTGGAGTCTATTCAGCTATATGGCAGTTGTGTTTAGCGCTCATATTTAAAATAATCATGACAGTCTTCACCTTTGGTATCAAGGTAAGTGTGAATGCAGTGGCTGTACCATCTGCTGTGTTTCTTTAATTATTACCTTTCTCATTTTCCATCTCTCAAAGCTAGCAGCTTTATTTATAGAAATTTTTTTTTCACGTGTAGGTGTTTTAAAGACAGGTCTTTTTACTGTTGGTTAATAAGCAAGTCTTGTAGAAACCAGTATTAAGTGTGGTTAAATTCAAACTAGCCCTTTGTTCAGCTGAATAGAAACGTGTGCTAAATGGAATAGGGAACGGTAACTGTGTGGATGGCTGGATGGCTGTTTGTAGGGGCTTGATTCAGCAAGAAGGATGATTCTAAAACTTCCGAGAGCTGAGTTCAGCTGAGTTGAAACATAACCACACAGGTTCCCTGGTCCTGTTACATGGAAGAAGAAAAGACTTTACCTCTTGAACAACTTGTAGGTTTGGTTTTTTTAATCCCCTCTCCTCATTTATCACATAAACGTGATTACTGCAGGCTGTCAAAGGGAGCTGGTGATGATTTCTTCCCTGAAATTTCCAGTATTGCATGTCATGACTAGCAAGTGGGCTTTGTTCGTGTGACTGTAATGGGAATTTCTTCTCCATTACAAAGCAGCATAATTTTTGTTTTCCTGGTCTTTTTGTAAATCTGTTTTGGAGCTCTCTTCGGCTTCTCTCCAAGCTTGTGACTGTTTTCTGAATGACATGTAACTGTCGTGCCTTCATCATTTTCTGTCTTGTCAGGCTCCCTTCATAGTTTTTTGCAACTACATCGTTATCAAACATGTCTTAACACAAACGTGTTGTAGAACGTTCACTGAGCACAATTTGTATTTAAACTGGCTTTAACTTTTCAGTCTGCATTGCTGTTCCATGTAAGTGGATGCATAAGAAAGCGCTTCTTTACTATGAGGGTGGTTGAACATTGGAATAGGTTGTCTAGAGAACTTGGGGAGCCTCCGTCCTTGGAGAGGCTGAAAACCTGACTGGAGGCGATCCTGGGCAGCCTGCTGTCGTTGGCCCTGCTTGAGCGGAGCTGGACGATCTGTAGTAGTCACGTCCGACCTCAACCACTCTGTCCTTCTGTAACTGACAGAAGAATACTGTGTTGTGTGTCTTATGCAGTAATATTTTAGAAGATGTTACAGTTGGTTATTTGAAGTTACTTTCCATTATGTTGGTTGATGGGTGAGAGAAATCCCTTGTGTGTATTTTAAATGCTAGTCTTCCATAGGTCAAAATTTCCGATATTAATCTATAACATGACCACTCCAATCTGTAGTATTGCTTTGTATTCATTTGCTGTATTTCACTTATATCTAGGGCTCTGCCCTTCTAAGCTTTATAACATTGTTTAGCTTTCATGTGTTTGTGTGCATCTGGCTCTTTCTCATGGGATCACACCACGGGATCACACTTTGTGCTGTTAGAATTCACTAGATTACAGGCTGGTAGAGCTTACACTTCATTTGGTTTGGGTTCATTTTCTCAGAACTTCAGCATGGTGGAAATACTTTTGTGAAGTTGTAAGAATATATTTCTTACTTTGCCAGTAGGCAGGGAGTCATGCTGCTGTCATTGCTGAGACTGCGCTACATACGTTTCTCTGAAGCTTTAAGGCGCGTGGCTGGTTAGAATGTTAGCCAGCATCAGGAGGTCTGGAGAAGAGGATGTCACTTTAATGTTATATTTATTTGCATTTTAAGCTTTATTCCTATGAAAGGAGGAGAAAATTCAAAATTCAAAAACAAAAAAAAGATGCCTTTGTCATTTAAGTCATTGTTAAGGATGCTCTGGGCTCTCCAGGTCTGTTCCTGGAGCTGTAGCCATGTGCAGACACACGTCTACCCCCCGGGGAACTGTTTTCCTCCGAGGTAAGCAAAGCGACTTAGCTGCTGCCCGTGGGGCCCAGGGACTCCTGCTGCTCTTACTGCCATGAACAAGGATCACCAGGAAGCTGATACGACACTGGTTTGGGTTTTTTTGGTTTGGATTTTCCTTTCAGGCTTTTGTACATGTACTGTACTGCTTATTACCAGTAGCCTTGTTACTGTCTCTAAATGCCAGTGATCAGCAGTTGGGGTGGGATTACAGCTTTGCCTCAGAACCTGGCTGGTACGTAGCCGCACAACTAAAGAAGTGCAAGTTTGCACCCATACCCTGATTCCTCACTCGTTTCAAAGATGATACATGTGCCACAGAACCTGTCTTTTCCTCTGTAGTGTCACTTGAGTGAGGCTGGCATGCACTGGAGAGGAAAGCTCAGACAAGGTAGAACCGAACTTTTTTTTTCCATGCTCCTTCTCAGTGAAGGTTCCTCTCTACTTTGTGACCTGTGATTCAGAGGCTTGTGCAAACGAATGCAGCTGTAAAATCGTAATTACCGTTAGGCTTGTAACCGTTATCCACATGGGATGTAAAGAAGAGAAGGAGCTAGATGCCTAAAAAGGTTACATTAACAAAGGACCAGAAACAATTTGGATGCAGTTTCCACGTGGAGACTGAATTTCTGTGACATGCTGCTGTAGCTGACTAGAATCTGAGGGAGTTTCAAAGATTTCTTCAATTATTTTTATATCTGGAATGGGTTTTTTTCAGGGTGCTATTGAACTGTTCTCCAAGAAAGAATTTCACTCAGGAAGAAAATGGATTTTAACAGTTAGAAAGGGGTTTAGATGCATGATTAGTTGTGGGAAGTAACAGTAGTGGTATAAATGCACAATTTGAATATTACACTCAAATGATAGCATTGAATGGTTACCTCTCGCAACACTGAAATACTACGTAATTCAGGGTGGGAATGAAGGATTATTAAACTTTTTCACCAAAACCTATGCTGCTGGCATTCAAACACAGCGTTTGCTGTGTTTGTTTGTCCTTGGTTTGTCTGTTAGAAATCGTCTTTGCAACCATAAATACTGGCAATAACGCGGATAGATTCTGAAGTACAGTTCTGCACCAGCTATTGGATTCCATGGCAAGATCTATAGTTTGGAATTGTACAATACTTAAATTTCACAGCTGTACAGTGGAAAAAAAAAAAAGAAATTATGTGTCCTGTTACACCAGGAGTTCAGTTTTTTTAATGAGGTTATTTTGACAAGGTGGGTTTAGGTGCATTTAGACAAAAAGTAAAAATTCTACTATTCGCTTGTAGTCAGATCTGTACTTCAGTCACAGTAGATAATATTTTGATACTGACAACTGCTGTCAGGAGAAGCGGCAGGCATTTCCAGTTTAATGAGACATTTAGAGAGCAGTATGTTTTTTGGAAAGAAGATTAGCTTCCTAAGGAGGAGAAAAGATACACAACAGCAGTTTCTGAGATGAGCTCTCACTGCTTATGAAGCTGCTGATAAAAGCAAGACTTGGAATAGTGTTTTACTAAGCCACGTTGGTATGACAAGGCTGTGTGGCCTTTTCAGGTTTTCGTTAATAACAAAAAAACCAGTTTAAATAACTAAAGTGACAGCAAAGCTTCTTTTAAAAATCATCTGTTTACTTGGGCATCTAATTTATAGCAGTGTTAGGAAGCAGTTTGGGAAGGCAGTCTTATGTGCAAAGCTTGTTTAGGAAGTGAACGTTGACTCGGAGGAATATGAAGAAATAAGGGAGGTGGAAATCAGTAAGGCAGACTTTGCAGTACTAGTAGCACAGCTCAGATTGGGCACGCGTGTGGTAACAGTTGTGCTTTTGGCACCGAGAGTCTGGTTTGTGGTCCTGTATTGGTGATAGATTTGCTCTTAAATACACTAAAATATAAACAGACGGTGCTCATAAAATGGATTCAGCTAACCAGGTTGATCAGAGGTATCAATAGCACTGTGTTAAGTTTTACTAACCTTGCAAGGGCAATTTACGTAGTTTTAACCTGACAATTTGAGCATTTGCATCTCTTTTGGCAAAAAAAAATAAAATAAATTACTTGTAAAACAATGCACCGGGTATGTTCCCACTGGCATGACAGCAGTTCTTCTGGTTTCGTTGCAGGTTCCGTCTGGGTTGTTCATACCTAGCATGGCAATCGGAGCAATAGCAGGAAGGATTGTAGGAATTGCAGTGGAGCAGCTGGCTTACTACCATCACGACTGGTTCATTTTCAAGGAGTGGTGTGAAGTTGGAGCTGACTGTATCACACCTGGTCTTTATGCCATGGTTGGTGCTGCTGCCTGCTTAGGTAAATAAAATATAACAAAGTAAATAAGCATCTGCTTTCATGTATGTTGCCAAAATGATGATTAAAAAAATGGAAGAAGACAGAAACGTGTGCAGTTTTGGAACACCTTTTTATATGGACTTCTCTCTTTTTGGAATAGCACATTCACATCTCAACGCAAGACCGTCAGATCCCTGTGATCTGAGGAATAAAGTGACATTTAAATTGATGAGAAATAGAAGAATTTAAGTAGTAGTGTTTGCTTTCTGGTTTTGGTATCAAGAGGTGTCATTACTGCATGAGTCAGAAAAATCCGTTTCTTGAAACGTGTGAAGTAGAGGATTTGCAGAGTTGAAATTACTACAAGGAGGTGACGTGATCAGCTGCCACGTCTATATGAATTATGAAAAATGTTCTTGAAATTCATAATCCAGACAAAACTTTCAGAAGCGTCTGCTGATTTGAGGAGTCCAGCTGGAGGTATTTTTAACAAGTCTGATTTACAACCCACTGAAAATGAGCTTCATGGAAGGAGGCTTAAGCTGGGCACCTAAACTAGGAGAGGTTTTTTGAATGCCTTGTCTTATCCTAGCTTATAACTTCGTAGGCTTAGAAATTAAATTGAAAAGCTAATTAGTACAGATTCTGCAAAAAATAGACCTTTTCCTTAAGGAAAAGTGTATTTGAGCAGTCAAATAAACTAGTGGTACAAATTTAGGTTTTGGAAAGGTTGTTTTGGTTTTTAATAGTTCAACTTGAGTCGCTTTTGAATGCATTGAAAGGAAGATCATATTCTTTTACTGAATGAAAGTATGGCATCAGAAACCTTGGCAGAAAAAACTGTCTTGGGTACTAACAAAAGAGAAATATGATCCCTGTCTTCTCCCATTATCCGAGAAAGATTTCATCAGCTCAGAATTCTCTTTAGCTTTTATCATTCGGCACAGCATTAAATTCCTAATCCTTTGGACAGCATAGCTGTTCAGTTGTTACCTGTGACTTCCCTGCATTAGTTCCATTCTTTTTCCAGATTCTTACCTTGCTGGGTTTCCTTGCATTTCACAGTATTTTTAACATAGATGTGGTGTGGAGACATACATCGTTTTAGTCTTAGTTTACATGAAATGACTGCATGTATTTTTCAAATCCCTTTATTCTCTCACTTTCTAGGAATTTTCCCTAAAGCTTTCTTTTCTGCTTCTAAAAGTTCTGTGTTCGTTTTCCCTGTCTGCCGCTGTCTATATTCTACAGGATGACCGTTAATGGCAAAGTTACACTTGTTATTCTCAACGGGAAGGCAGGAGACTCTAAATTCATTATTACCCTGTACTGGAATGTTACTGGCTACCATTTTTCTTGCAGGTGGTGTGACAAGGATGACTGTGTCCCTGGTAGTTATTGTCTTTGAGCTAACAGGAGGGCTGGAATATATTGTGCCCCTAATGGCCGCAGTCATGACCAGTAAGTGGGTAGGAGATGCCTTTGGTAGGGAAGGCATCTACGAGGCGCACATCCGACTGAATGGATATCCTTTCTTGGATGCAAAGGAAGAATTTACTCACACAACACTGGCTGCTGATGTCATGAGACCTCGAAGAAGCGATCCACCTTTAGCAGTTCTGACGCAGGATAACATGACAGTTGAAGACATAGAAAACTTGATCAACGAAACCAGCTATAATGGTTTTCCTGTTATAATGTCGAAAGAATCGCAGAGACTCGTGGGCTTTGCTCTAAGAAGAGATTTAACTATTGCAATAGGTAATTATCTTCCAGTATTGCGTGATTATATATGCCAATTTAAGTGATTTTAGAGCTTAAAGCAGAATTCACTCTGTGTGTTTGTAGACTTACTTCAGGTTCAGATACCTCGCGCAGGCTGTCTGTTCCTTTATTCAAGTATATGATTATCTTCAATAGCAGGCTCTGAAATAGAGGAAATGTTAATCTCTTTCTCATGAAAACAAGATTTGTCATAGTGAAGTAAGGCAAAACATCATCTAGTCCGGTATTTTTGTTTGTTTTGAGGCTTTTGCTGGTATCTCTTTTCCTCGAGTGATGCTACGCTAGCATTAGTCTTCAAAATTGAGTAATTCTCACTTTAGGACAGCAGGATTCTGTGAGAATTACTAAGTAATTTTAAAATTTAAATGTATATCATACTTCTCTCTGACAGTATGTTATTTACTGTTGTTATAACAACTAAGATTGTATTACGGAGAGATAAACAAAATATTAATTATTTTAGGTTTCTGTCTTTCAGTTTGTTTGTGTAGTGGGAAATGTGGCCCTGGGCACATGAGCACGCGAGCCCTGTTTGGGCCCTCTTTCTCTGCGTGAGTGTTAGAGCTCGTGTGATACTTGTGACGATGCTTTGTGCGCTGGCAAGATAAATTCTGTGGGTTTTGAGGATGCTGTCATAACCAAGGGAGAAAAATTATTGTTATGTAAGAAAATGTTACAAAACTGTAACATTTGCTGCATGAAAACAGTGATAGAAGTTGCATCTTAAACTACTTTCTTTTTTTAATTCATAAGATCGTAGATTGACAAATACCTCTTTAAGACACTTGTGGAAGAGACACAAAAGTCTCCTGAAACATTTTTTAAAAAATGTTTTGTGAACACAACACTGTTTACTTCAGTAAAACTTTAGCCTGTGGTCTTCATGCTGTATATACTATGGCATCACGCTGTAGGATGTATAGGAATGTCCAAAACTTGGAAATTATTATAGACATTGTACTGGTTTAAATTTGTGTTTACTTAAGAGTAAATGGGGGAATAACAGAACACTCTTCTAATGATACACTTCCACAGGTAAGACTCGTTTCAGCTGCTGAGCTTGCACAGTGCAAGTTGCTTAGTCTTGGATTTTGGCTGAAATAGTGAAATAGTTTGGGGTACGGGAGGGGATGCTGTTGTCACCAAGATGATGAAGACACAAAAAGGAAGAGGCTCCAGTTCACAGAAAGCTAAATAAATTCATTATAAACAAGAAGACAACGTTTTCAGAGCGGTCAGAAATGAGTTCTTTGGTTTCAAACCAACAATAATTGCAGCTACTGGAATCGCAACAGGGGAGCTGTCAGTTGAGATCAGCTTTCCCCTTGACAAGTGTCTTCAGCAGCCGCCTATGTGCTTCCTGCATGTGATTTTTTTTATAAGTCTTTGCACCTCTTTATAGTAAGTAAAAGTTAGTTATTGGAGTGAGAAAGGTAGTAGCTGAAGAATGGCGAAAGCTGTACGGTAGATGGCTTTAGTGATATCTGCACAGAAACTTCTTAGGGATAAAGCAGTGGCTGTGGAAATGCAGCAGAATAGCCTGTATCAGAATACCGGCATCTAGAGAAGAGAAGAACACCAGGGTCTGCTGGTGTTGATTGATCTGTCTGTTTGCGCTAAATTATCTTACTCCAAGAATGTAAACTCTTCCTCCTCTGCTGTTTCCCCTCCCTCCCTTCTTTTTCTTAAAGAAAGTGCTAGGAAGAAGCAGGAAGGGATTGTTGGCAGTTCCAGGGTCTGTTTTGCCCAGCATACCCCGTCGCTTCCAGCAGAAAGCCCTCGACCTTTGAAGCTTAGAAGCATACTTGATATGAGCCCTTTCACCGTGACAGACCACACACCAATGGAAATCGTGGTGGATATTTTCCGGAAGCTGGGTCTGAGGCAGTGCCTTGTAACACACAACGGGTGAGTAAAGTGGCAGCAATGCTGTTCGTTGTGTTAGATCCAGTCGTTTTCACTTCCAGGATCAGAGTATTTGAACCAGGATGTGTTCCAGGATCATGGTATTTGAACCCGTAAGTTTGGTACTGCAGCTGAGGACCCTGACTGTTTGTTAAGAAGGTGCTGTGCTGTGGCACCTCTCTCAAATCCTTAATTCTCCATTGTATTCCAACTAAGCAGGCAGGTGATTTCGGTCGTTTTAAGATGTTCTATTAAAAATTATCTCCCATTCAGCAAGTTTAGTGTGTGCAACTTGCATGGGGAGGAGACACAACTTGTCTCGCAGAAATTCCGCCTTGCGTGGTACACAGTCTAAGGAAATACAGGCCTGTATTTCCTCGTTCTTACATACGTTCTGGCAATGTGCAGCGTGTCGGCTATTGAACATCTACAAATATCTGGGCTCATCAAAAGTAAGGGAGAAATGATCCAGGCACTGTTTCCTCTTCTGGAGTTCAGCGATGGCGATTACCACCAAGCTTTTGATTTTGGAATGGTAACCACTAAATAACGGCTACTAGTTCTGGAACTTCAATCTGCAACTTTTGTTTCTACGCTTCAAAATATTTCAAGAAAGTAATTTTAAGATTTAGAATGTTTGTAAATGAGACTATAGGGAGTTGTCATGTAATGACCCACTAAATAAATCAGCCCTAGGCATGGAAACTTAAATGTTCGTTATAATTGCCTCTTATCTAAACTACTCGTTTTCTTTTTTTACACAGTCCTTTTCTGTGTAGCTGTTCCTTTAACATTCTGCTTTCCTGTATCTCTTGTGTTCAAGGCTTGGCACGCAGCATTGCAGCTCCTACCCTGGTATCTTCCTTTCTCTTTGGCCTGTCTTTTAAGGTGCCTGGGGAGTGAAACATTGTCTGCTCATCCATGTTACTTAGAATCAGTGTCCATGGGACAAAACCAAAGAAATCTGAAATATGAGTGGGAGTTTCTTTGTTTTGCTGTGGGCAAAAGGATTGCTGCTATAAGTGGCAAATATTTAAATATCAATGTTCGTTTCCAAGTTTATTTTTTCAGATGTATTTTAAAACAAACTTATTTTAAATGCTCTCCCACCTTTTTTTATTCCATGCATCCCTGTATTGAATGGCGAGTAGATGTTTTCAGAAGCGTAAATGACTTTAAAAACCTTTCTCTGATGGGGAAAGGACATCACGATCTGACGCTTAGAAGTCTGTGCAGGCACGCAATTATTCTTGTTTTGAGGAGGGAAATTTGAGTTGAGAAAACTTCAATGAAGAATATTTACTACAATGATGTTTTGTCTCAGTTTTTTGTTGTGAACCGTTGACATTGATGTTAAAATCAACTCTAAAGAAAGCTTAAGAGTGCAAAGCTATGTCAAACTGTACTGTAAATTTTCAACTATTTTGCGATAAAGTAGCAGCGAGTGTGGATGGCTTTAATCATTTGCTGTTTTCAGACATTCATATTTGTTGTCCTACTTCAGTTTACAAACTTGTGATATCCCATGAGCACACTGTCCCTTACAACAGGATCGGGTAGTAAATACTAGTACTAGCAGTATTTAGCCGTGGCACGTAGCCATGCGGACATCAAGGATTAATTTGTATTTTGGCAAATTGCCTGCAAATTGCATCTACCCACATCAAGATACACGTCACTTTATTGGTTCCGGTCCAGACTGGAGTAGGAACTGTGCAGAAACTGGTGCTGATGACAAACATGGGGATGCGTAAAGACCGAGCCTCACTCTTCCTAATTTGTACCAGAATATCCATTCCAGGGAGTTGCTCTTGATTTATACTGTCATGAAGCTGAAATTTGTCTGAATTTGATGTTTCTAGGGACACCAGATAACTCTGCTCAATAGTGCAGCTTCAGACCTCAGTTGCTATGGCTTCACGCAGTTATTACTTTGTTCATCTACTGTGGCTTGTTAAAATGTGAATAATGATCTGTGTGCGTGAGGAGAAATAACTGTTAAACAAAGGAAAGAAAGGAGATTTTAGTTTCAGTGCCTCTAAAACCTGAGGAGAGGTGAATTTGGGGAGAAGGGGTGAAGTATGCTTCCCCGACGTCTACTCGGTATGAGAAACGTCCTGCTCTGGGGTGGCTGAGGATCCACTTGCGTTCAGCGTTTTGGGAGAAAAAGAAAAAAAAGCAATGTCTGGGAAGGGGTACTGACTTTCGAATCATTTTTCATTTAATTACCCATTAGCTTTCCTGCAACCATTCTTTTTTTTTTTTCGTTTGTTTTGTTCTGCTCTAATCCTTTTTCATTATGATTAGAACTTTTTTTATTTGATTTCACACACAGTTATTAGCATAACATGATCTGTTTCAGGATTGTCTTGGGGATCATCACAAAGAAGAACATATTAGAGCATCTCGAGCAACTAAAGCAGCACGTCGAACCCTTGGTGATTAGATATATCAGATCTCATAATTAGACACATTAGAAGTCAGGAAGCATGAAACTTGTGAACTGTTCAGGGCTTTTATGACATCGGCTGAACAATGAAACCATCTTATGCTAAAAATTTGTATTAAACCATAAAACAATATGTGCAAAATCCTTTTGTAGAAATGAAGCCGTTAAGATGGACGTATTGTTAGTCACAACATTAAAGGAAAGTAAACGGTAGGCTTTCTGAGATTTTTGTCCTCGAGAGCCCGTAGATCCATCTAGTTGAGCTGCTGATTTCCCCCGGTGGGAAGGCACACAGCTAGGAATGCTTTTTCCCCGCCTAATGCAGTTTTTCGTATATGCCAATTTATTTTTCTGACCTTGACAGCTTTAAATGGCTGTTAAATAGCGAAGTAAGTATCACGTCTCTTGAGAAGCAAAGCCAAGCATGTTTTTAATGTATCACAGCATTAGATCTTCCCTGCAATCCCCCTTCATCAACATGATTTTTTTTAAAGTACTCTGATTTTTAGTCAAGTCCTGTGATTTTATGTAAAGTCCCGTGATTCTGCTGCTGTCTCCTGCAGCAATGGATGTGCTCCTTTATCGAATGTTCAGTGATACCCTAAAGCCACTAAAGTGGCACGCTGCTGTGTTGGCGATTGACTTCAGAATCTGGATATTGTTTTAACCGTGATGTTGTGAACTAACCTTAGCTAGATGGTAGACTTTGTCTTAATTTGGACATGGGTCGCTAGTTACATCTCTACTAAACATAGCCACCGAGTTTAGCTGCTTATGTGCAAAACATGCTAATTATGTTCTCATTTTACGCTAATACTTCACAAGTATTTCATGCGTCCTTTAATAAGACCAAATGAAATGTACTAACCAGAATAATAACAAGGGCAGCGGCTCATTCATTCTGCTCTTTGCTTCTCCTGTGATATTATCCTTTTGGACAGTCTCACCCTTTTTGGTATTTCACAGAGTTGTAATTTTAAAAGCCGTGAAGACCCTGTCATAAGAGCACAGTATCTAAATTTGGAAAACGAAAATTTTCTTGTGTTATTCAAAATTTATTTTTGTTTCTAAAGCTGTGAACTCCAAAAACTAGTTAACCACGGTCTATTTTACATAAGTTTCACAGCCGATCAAGTGTGCTCCTATGAATACATTCAGCCTGAGCCAGTGCATCAGACTGGAAGGATCCTTAGGATTTAAAAATGGAGGGAAGGGGAGTTTGATTTGCTGTCAGGATTTTGGGCCATCAAGCGGTACATCACTGATGGCTAGGTTGGAACATGCCTCCCTTACGAAATGGGATCAATATCACTTCTCTTTCATACCTCCTTTTTTTTTTCTTTGTCCCTCTCTCTTACTTTTTTGTTGGCACACACTAATCAAAATTTCATTTTTGTAGAAACAAAAAGTTAAATAAAAATTGTCATGGGCTCTACTTGTATTACTTGTACTTCATTAAAACAGACTACAGCTGTCAGAGACCATCTGATAATGGTGTCTCAGCATTGCTGTCTTTTAACAAACCAGTGGTTCCTCCAGTTTTTTTTTTTTTGACGAATAAAATGTTTTTGTTTAAGTAAGAAAATCGGGCTGTTTACTTTTGCTCTATTCCTGTCAACAAAAAGGACTTGGCTACAGATTTGTTCTGCTTTATTGTTTGGGTGGGTTTTTTTTCCTGTTTGGATTAATATCAATCTTCCATTTATCCTTTTTCAGGCGCCTCCTTGGCATTATAACAAAAAAAGATATCCTCCGTCATATGGCCCAGACGGCAAACCAAGACCCCGCCTCAATAATGTTCAACTGAAACCTATAGCTGAGGAGAGAGAGGAAACGGAAGAGGAGGTTCATTTGTTGAATAGCACAACACTTTAGTCTGGGGGATGCTTCTAAAATCAGAGACGAGAGCTGGGGTTTTTTGCGTAACAGTGCTGCTGGAAATCGGGAGTCGGTGTGGGGGAATCCGTGGCGAGGAGGAAGGCAGGCTGATGGGAGCGTGGGACGGGAGAGCTGCTGCCCGCGCCGAAGGCGTCCCGAGGCGTCAGGTCTGCCGGGATAGCGCGGCGGGCGAGCCCTGCGAGGTGGTGCGATCCTCCAGCCCCAGCCTGGTCCTTCAGCATTGAAGAGGTCTGTCACTAGTCCCTGCTCCTGGAGGGATCGCTCCCAATTGAGCCATCTCAACGGAGACTCAAAGGTCTTGCCCTTTTTACCATGGAAAACCGTTGTGTTAACTCATGAAACGTATTAATTGTCACACATCACCTTTCTACATTCCAGAAGAGCTTTATTTCTCTCTCTCCTGAGCCGTAACAAAGCCTCTTGAAAATTGGTGTGCCCTTTTGAAGCAGTTGTTTCTCATATTGAGATGTTGCTGTGAGTTACTGAGGTCCGGTCACAAGAAGGGAGGTTTTTCTTGTGCCATTAACCGTGTGAGTTTGTACATCACGAAACGCTCGGGGCGGGACAGATCCGCCGCGACAAAACCAGATTGAACAGGTAATAACCTTGCGAGAACCGTGCGAGACTTCCTTCAACCCCTGTGCTGTCCTGATATGAGAAAAATTAAAACCAGGTGAAACGAGCGTTTTGAAGGAAAACACTGGTTTTGCTGCGGAAAGTATCAATAACGTGACCTGGTCTTATGCAATTTTTGTATTATTGAAAACACTATGATATATACCAATGTCGTGCAGTATAGGGAAAAATACTGCTATTCTGCTAGTTAAGAGCTGGAACAATTCTGTATACGTGTATCTGGTAAAAACTGCATGCTACAACACTGGAGATCTTCTTTTGGTTTGGTTTTTTCCCCCCTGTAAAATTTGAGAAGGGTCATTTTTGGTTTTTTTTTTTCTTCTCCACAAAAGACGTTCCACTGCTGACATGGTTAGGAAGAAACGTAACTCATAACTTGCACTAAATGTATATTATTTTTCTTGAAGTTTTACCATTCTTTATTTATATTTGTATGGATTAAAAAAAATCTATTAAATATGAATTGGTTAGTATCTCACATAACTACTTACCTTTTTAATGTGATTTTATAGAATAATTCATAATCCTCTGCAAGTAACAGAGGATTAGCAAATGTTTACAACTAGATGAAGGGTTTAAACAAAATGGTTTCTTTGTGATCCAACATGCATATAAGATCATTTTCCAATGTAACTTTCACTGCCATTACCTTGAGATTTCCTTTTTCCTTTACTAGTGGATAACTGGAACAGTAATATTTTATTTTAAAAAAAAAAACTGCGGGGTTTTAAAAATAACAGGAAGGAAGCAACTCTTTTTTTTTTTTTTTTTTTCTTTTCTTTTCTTCCCTCAAGTCTGTAGAGGTGTAAATGATACATAACCCCAGAAGATGAGCAGCAGGGCAGAATCACATCCAGTACTGGGAACTTTGGCGGGACTTTAAAATTCAGCAGTGACGCACACGCTAGCAGGTGAACGGACAGATCCCCAACTGCTTTTCTTTCTTTCCAGTCACTAGATTAATTTGTTTCATGTTCATTTTATCAAGCCACCACCTCCACAAACAGACGCAGAGGGAGAAAAGGCAATATGCTATAACCCTCAAGCAGGGATGAAAAAAATTAAGAAATCTGGCTGACAAAAATCATGCTTTATAATATGGGGTTAGATAAAATTTCCTTCTTTTAACAATTAGGCCCACAAGTCTGCCAAAATCGCAAAACTGTAAGTGGTAGAAGTCTACAACACTAACGGTAGGTATCTCTAAGGCATTCCTCACAGGTACCCCAACGCCTTTACTCACAAAGTACTGGGTACGATTTTCTCTTCGGTACAGTAACATACCGAACCAAAATTCTGGTACTCTTGGCAAGCTCCAAAGCAACGCCTCTGCGTAAGTCCTCTGCTGAATTTTTACCCATTTCTCCGAATATAAAGCTGCCATTTACATCTCGTCATCTCATCTCTTGCAGCAGCTGGAACCAGTAGAATGCAAAACGTGCCAGTGGGCTCAGGGGGATCAGGCCCTGTATTAAAAATGGAACTGAAATGGGGCGTGGGGCTGTGTTAAAATGGGAGGGCTGCAGGAACCCTCTGTTCTTCCACGCAGTGTCAGTGCTGGCGGTTCCAAACTTGCGCTGTTCCACTGCGTAAGCCTGAAGAAGCTTCTCAAAGAGCAGGATTTGGCCCACTTAGAGCAGGCGGCCTTGGAAGCTGCCTGTGATGCCCAGTTGTTGTCTCAGTTTTTTCTACAGTGGAAGAATACAAAAGCGCTACACGTATAAAAATAGCTTTCAGTCAGTTTGAACCCTCTGCCGTGTCCCACGCTCCAATAAAACACAGCTGTGTGTATGGTACTAACGCGCGCCCAGTTCTACTGGCTGTGCCGTCGGAGTTAACGTATAGCGCACGCCCCTGCCCTGTTCTGTAATTTCCATATGGATCTCAGGTGCTGCATAGAAGGCGTGCATCTCCGCTCCCCCTTCTCACCTGCTCCACTTTCCCTGGTGATATGTACGGTGGCTTCTGGTAAACTGGTAAAGTTCTGGTAACGAAGTACCTGTGCCTGTGCTGTGCAACAAAAATGTTCTGACTTCGAGCGCCTTACTCAAGTTACTAATTTGAAAAAAAAAAAAACAATAATGTGGTTGATGGGAGGGGGAAAGTGTCCGCTTTTTTTCTTTTTTTTTTTTTTTTTTTTTATTTTAAAAACCATTCAGTTCCTGGTTCATGAAGAATGCATTCTTTGTTAATCTGTGATGTTGCCTAGAGCTGTATTTAATAATTGATCTTAATGTTTTTATTTATAATAGTGTGGTAGAGCTGCATATCATTACAGTAAAAATTCTGATTACTGTGATGATTTAATCAAACATTAAAAACTTCTGTATGACCATATATTGTTCTGTCGTGTTTCCTCAGTGTCTTCACAAACGTTTGTGTTAATATTTGTATTTCTTTTCCCGGAGAGAAAATTAACAGCTAGGAATTTTACACAGAAAACTAGTAAGCGGGTAACAAGGAAAAGAATGAATTTTAGGAGGAGGTGCGGTCTTTGTATTGCCTAGTATTTGGCTACAAAGCAGTAGCCAGATCAGCCCATCAGGTTAGTGTTGGGTATGTTTTCTCCAAAATAAAAAAATTGGTTTAATGATAGAATAGTTGGCTTCCTGATTTAAAAGAGTTAAAAGCAGATGATGCTTTTACTCTCTAAAAGCCAGGAAGATGTAGTTTCTACACAGTACATTTTTAGTACATCTGGTTTAAAAAAATGGTAAGTTAGACATCTGCTGATGATGTCTGTTCATAGACTCACAGAACGGTTTGGGTTGGAAGGGACCTTAAAGCCCACCCAGTTCCAACCCCCTGCCCTGGGCAGGGACACCTCCCACCAGACCAGGTTGCCCAAAGCCCCATCCAACCTGGCCTTGAACACTTCCAGGGATGGGGCAGCCACAGCTGCTCTGGGCAACCTCTGCCGCTGCCTCACCACCCTCACCGGGAAGAATTTCTTCCTCATATCTCATCCAAATCTTCCCTCTTCCAGTTCAAAGCCATTGCCCCATCACTCCAGGCCCTGCTAAAAACATCTGTCCCCAATGTAATGATGTAGAGCACTTCAGTGTTTCTTCAGCTGGTGTTAAGAGTTTTCTTTCTCAGTGAGAAGGTTAGTAGGGAAAATGGGAAAATCCATACTAAGGTCCCCATTGTTGCAGATTAACTTCATACTTAAATAACAATGCAAAAGGTGAATACTCTTTGTTACTTGCATGATTTACAGGGCATTAATACGAAGGTCTCTTCTGCTTGGAAGGTAAAAAGGGGGAAGGAAACATAATTTTTAAGAATGTGTCTGTTTTATGCATAAAACATGAAATCAGGGGCCGATCAACAAGCCCACATATGCTCGTGCTTGAACAAATGGAACATTTATATGCTGAGTGAAAGGGGTGGGGTTGGCAAATTTACAGAAATGGCATACCATGACCTTTTTCCTTTAAAACTGGAGGTGCACTTTGTGAAGTCTATCTTAGTTTATGCTGGGAGGGACAATTGGAGGTACAATCCTTTGCTAAAAAGTAGGGACCACTTTGAAATTGAGCATGTTGCTAGTGGCCTGTCATCTTCGTTAGTTGTACCAGTGAACTTGAAAACAAATAACGTGCATCTTGTACAAAATCCCCTCGATGCTATTTTTAAAAGTCCAGATTAGTGAAAAGTGGGGATGCCAATAGGTAGCAACTGCAGTGAAATTTCTAATTTATGCTGTAATGTCAGTTAGGTGGTTTTTAACCCTCTCTCTTTCCTGTTAATTCAACCAGATCCAGCAGACGGAGACCAGATTTAGTGCTGTGTGATAATGCAAAAGGCAACACTGCTAATGGCATTTTTTTTACCCGAAGAAATGCATCATGGCAGTAAAAACCACCCAGAGCAAGGAAATGGAAGTTTGGTAGGTATAAGAAGGTGGTAGGTTTAAGAAGAACCAAACATGCCTCCCCCCTCCCAGCCCCAGCGTGAGCAGGCAGCACGGGGAGACACCTCTTTCCTCAGAAACACTTTACTGACCACAGGGGACACTGCTGCAGAGTACAAAAAAGAAAAACCAAAAACACAAAACACAAAAAAACCCACAAACACAAAACCAAAAGAAAAGCCCAGGCCCAAGAATGCAGCCCGCCCTGGGGGGCCCTGGCTCAGGGTGCCAGCTGGTCCACCTTCTCCTCCCGCCGGTTGGCCAAGTGTGACTCGATGATGGCAGCAAAGAGGTTCCTCTTCAGCAGGGTGTAGGCCAGCGGCAGGAGCTGGCCCACCGTCTTGTGGAAGTACTGCAGGGGAGAGGGAAAACATGAGCAGCCCGGGGGGGGTCAGGGGCTGCGTTTACACAGGGAGAACAGCCTTGCCTCTGGGCTTTGCCACATTCATGCTGCTTGCTTCAACCGCTCCTGCCACGGGTGAGCCACGACTGGTGCTACACCTGTAACCGGCTCAGCAAGCGCTCCGGGAAAGAGATGGAAATCTATTTTTTTGCAACGCAGGAGATGATCACTCTTGTTAAGGCAAGGAAACGTCCAGCCTGAAGGGGAAGTCCCCTGTCCTGTCCCCCTTGACAGCTCGAGGGGATCATGGTGGTACTTACAGTAACCATTTAAGCGCTTCAGGTGTTTAACAGCCAGAGCATATTTACATATTTATTGTACATGTAAGCCCATTATACATCTCATATGAAGGGGAAGAGATTTCAGTCCTTTCCCCTCTCTTGGGCTAGAGCTGAAGTATCAGTGTTGCTCCCGGCTCCGCAAGCAAGGGGACAGGCAGGCTCTAGGCAGGACTGGAAAGCAGCTCCAAGTACCTACAGACGGGCAAAAACGCTGGGGCCACACCGTGGTGTTACCTAGGTGTGAAGGCACTGGTTTTCCTTTCTGTTTCCTAAACTAGAAAATGCAGTAAGGTTTCTATTTTTAGAAAACAGCTACAAAGTTACAGCTGTTTCAAATCCCGGCCCAAGACAGGTATCAGGCGACGTCACAGCATCGTAAAGGCGTAACTTGTCACTGCAGGAGTTGGTCAGTGGTTAATCTCACGTGCCACGAAGCACGAAGCGTGAACGGTGGGGCTTTGCCTCCACCTACGCAGCCAACTGGAAGTAACCGTTTCCCTCACTGCCCTTCCAGAGTCGGAGGGAATTAAGCAGCTGAAGCAGCACAGTCACTGAAGGAAGGGTCCTAAACAGGCAGGATATCAGAGGAAAATACAGTCTCAGATGCCGTAGGGAACTTACGAGAGCAGGGCAGGAAATCTAAGAAACGCAATAGTGCTTTAACAGGGTATGGAAAGAGCAGGGAATTTTCCTTTGTTTCGAAAAGCGGCTAAATATTTTAACTAGTGTTTAGTTACGCCTAGTATTGCAAGATTTTTATCTTTCTACAGGATGCTTTGAAGCATCCCTTAGCCAACACCATCTTTACTACAAGCAACTATTTCGCATGGGTGTTTTTGTGACCACCCATTCACATGACATTGATGTTGAAGCTTCTTTAGATGTTATTTCCTAGCCACAGATCTATTACAGACATGACCCTTTTCATCAACGGGGCAGCAGCTAATACAGAACAAAAAGCGTGAAGTTGAATCTTTACGTGTGATTAAGTGCTAGTAAGGAGTTGGGGACAGGGGGCTACAGCTACTCAGTATATCTGGATCCGACATTCCGCATTTTTAGGAGTCTAATGACAACTCCTTTGTTGTCAACCAGGACAGCACATCAAATCACAACAGGTAAATGCTTCTGGATTGCAGGATTGGGCTTTTGTACAAGCAATTTTAAATTCGACATGGAATGATGTCCCAAGTGTGACTTTATAACAGTGAATTAAGACTCTTCATGTAGACCTTCATGATTCCTAGGGATAATTATGCGATAGAGTTGGGAATAAAGATCTACAACGCAGAACAACTCCCAATCCACGCATAACCTAACACCTAACCTTGTGACATACGACTGATGTAGTACTCACGTGTGATCCGTAGCAAAAGAGGTCCATCCCCAGCTCGTACCCCATGCCATAGTCGCATTCATCATTGGCGAACTGAACAAAGGTCAGCATTTCCTGAATGGGCGCAAAGGCCTTCATCCTCTCCTCATCAGTAGGAGCATCGACAATGGCCTTACAAATTTTTTTAAGATTAGCTGCAAAAAACAAAAGCAGAAATATTTCGATGTTTAAATAAAGAAATTTAGTATTGCACAGAAGTAGTTTATGGCAAAAAGATACCTGTGTGTCACGCTTACACAAAGACTAAGCGGGCACACCCTGAGCTGCTGGTGAAAAAGCTTCCCCCTTTGCTGCTCATTTTTGCCCTGTGCCCGTCCGTCTCAGTTCCCCGTAGAGAGACAAGCATTGTCTGCTGAACTTGCATCAAGGAATCAAGGAACTGACTCAGATTAGAACAACACCGGGAGAAGACCAAGGATAAGAAAGAAACCCACAAATCCCTGAATGTAGAGCAGTTTTTTGGATCTGCTTCCCACACGGCTGTGCCAACGCAAAAGAGAAGGTCCTCTAAACTACTACTTCAGGAATTATTATTTCAGATTCAGTACGTTTCAGTGAATCTCATCTGGTTCATTTAAAGAAAACACTTTGAGCTCAAGTGTGATGGTTAAGACTTCCACCTTTTACTCCCACCACTCGTATTCTTCAAGAAGGAAACAGGAATGCGGCCTGGTTTTTGCAGAACAGCTGTGTGACTGGAGGTTGTTTACCTAAATAAAGGGGAAGAATATAGTAAACAAGGTATTTACCATTTGTTTCGGGAAGTTCTCTGTATCCGACATCATTTTTGTCTACAGGAACAACTAGGCCTGCTCCATGGAATGCTTTGGTCACCACCTAAATAAAGAGGCAGGAAACGGAACATAGCGCTGTTAAGTCAATACTGTGACATAAAACCTCTTGCCTCACTAAACAACACTAACACCTGACTGCTGGTGGTCAAACCTAACACAGTGTCCAGGCTCCAGGACATCCACTTAGTTTCCAATTACACAGCAGTTACTTTTAAGTATTGAAGTTTAAAATAACCAGAAACTCCCTTTCAGTCAAGTTCTGAAATCCAGAAATCCTTGTAGTCCCTTGTGTAGCACGGCACTATGTTTGTTTAGTCACCCCCTACCATAATTATTTCTGATAGGTGTGCAAAAAACCTCTATTACTAATCCGTATCATCCTTAATGGCCCTGTTTCCAATAGATCCAACCCAACTGTTTACGTGAATCTTCACTCTGAAGCAGTTTTCTCCACGCTCCCCATTTGTTTCACTTTTTAGACTATTTCCCTTATTGTTTTTTTTCTGTAACTGAATGCCAAGCTATGGTTTACAAGAGTAAAGTGTTCTGATTTAATCCCGTTATTTGGAACACACTTGTATTAAATCTTCCCTCTCCTAAGTTTTATAGATAGTGCTGATTAGCTCTGGAAATTCCTAAAAGAAGCATCCTTACTGACTAGAAGGAGGAAAAAAAACCAACAAACAAACAAAGAAACAGGCAAGTAAATGAAAAAAAGTTTAACAGAACTTAGTTCTCTCCAGTGGATCATGAAAGTCATACTTTCTTATCTCTCTGTTTCATCTTCATGGTTTTTTGTTCCAGAGAATAGCCCAGTTCTTTTGCTGTTCTTGTTAGTTTTTCATCTATGTCTTTCAAAATAGCGTTTTTCTTCTTATCGGTCACTTCCTTCAGTTTTTTTGACAAAAACAACCTGCAAACAGAAGAAACAGGTCTTAGAAGAGCTTCACAGAAACCAAATGAACGAATAGCTGCCTAATCACTAAACCTCCAAATCTTATCATAAAGCTTAGCAGTTGTGGGTTTATTTATACACACAGACTTGGGAACGCAAGCCTCTTAACAAGGGGAAAGCAAAGCAGTTTGGCACAGGCAGGACGTTGGCATCTCCTATCTGTGTCTGCATTACAGCAGAGTTTATGCAATCTGCAGGTGCTGAAGATTCTCCTGGACTCGGTAGTTGTTCACTTTTCCATCTTAAGAATTCCGTTTGCTGCTCCCATGCCATATACACTGTTTGTCACGCAAGCCTCGCACCTAAATACCTATTTATGAGTTTCACCATGGTGCTTTCAAAACCACCATCCTCGTTTGACTCTGCACTACACAAGGGTTCTTTTGCAGAAGCTATTCGGCAGTGTGCTTTCACTTACTGACACGCATCTGTCCTTAGAGAGCTTTTCGTTTCTAACTGACAGGTGACGAAACCTGTTGTTCACATTCATGACGCAGGACCATGTAAAGCTTCATGAATCACACCGAATTACGTATCGATATAAGTGTCATCCTGCCCCAGCTCAGAAACGGTACTTCTTGTACTTATGCACGATATACAAAAAGAATGTATTTGTATGTAGGAAAGAACAAGAGCGAGATGCTACTCATTTAGTACGATACTCAGATTTCCTTCACCGCTGTTGGAGATGATACCCTTTCTTTACTTACAAAGTATTTTAATGCACCCAGTGGGCATTTGTTTTTCCTGTAGAGCCTATCCCTGCGAATATATTTAAAGAATGAAATAATTAACACTTATCTATTTTACTTGTAAAAGGAGAACACTGTCAAGAAGCCTATTAAAGTCTTGAGAGTACCTTAAAACTTGCTAGCGGGAGCAGAAAACAAGCGAGGGTTTCTCGAGAAAGAAAGATACATAATAAGTTAGCTGCATTATTCCACATCACATCTCCTGATCAATAGTTTTTCTTCTACTCTATAAATAAAAGTAGATGTGAACCTTACTTGACTGCGGCAAAGACGTTATCACCAACTTGTGCAATCACACAGCCCTTCTTAGCTTCATTTGCACCAACCCACACTGGAAGCTCATCTGGCACATCCCTGTTTATGAAAAAGGACACACAAATAGTGAAGCTGTGACCGTTTCTCCTATTTCAAAGTAAAATTAATTTGCCTCCTCACCATGCTGCCATCTCTTTCAGAAACCTACCAAGAAACACCCTTACATCTACAGCTCTAAAACCTTGCAGCATGGCTTCGAAAGGAGCAGAGAGAATACATGTCCCTTTATTTCCTAAGGCTTGACTTTTTCTTTCAAGTATCACGGCAAAAGTTAAAGATTAGTAAGTGAAGGTGCTCTGGAGGGTTGGGGGAGGTAGTTTAATAAATATTTAAATCTAGTCTTCAACTCCAGTATCTGTGATCTTTTTTTAATTAAAGATATCGACCCAGGTGTCAATACCCTACTACAGGAGAGAAAGATTCTTGTTTGGTGATAGCGCACAATTCTCAAATCCTGTCTCGTGGATAAAAGGGGAGAAAAAACTACACACAATTCTAGCCCAGCAAGAGCATATATTAAATAAAATACCTGAAATATCCCATGTGATACTGTGTTTTGCTATCCCCGACAAGTATAGTCTGGAATTCTGGGGGATCATAGAAGAATCTCCAATGAAGATTGAAGTCCAGATCTGTTGATTTTGCTTTTTTGTGTTTTCCAGCAAGAACATCGTATGGTCCAACTAGCGTAAGTCCAACACTTGACACAAGTGCATCTGAAAAGCAAAGCATGAACTCGTTTACTTTCTGGTGGGTGCATACCTAAACCGAGAAGTTCCGGTGTCACTCAGGTATCAAAGCTTCCAGAAATCCAAACACACACTCTGTTTACCAGACAAGGAAAGCTGAGACATTCTTTTATTCAGATAGCTTTCATTCAAGAGTTAGGTTATTACACTTCTCCTAAGCAGCAGTGGTCAACAGTTCAATGTCTGGATGGAGATGGGTGACAAGTGGTGTCCCTCAGGGCTCCGTATCAGGACCAATACTGTTTAATATCTTCACCAGTGACACGGACAGTGGGATGGAGTGCACCCTCCGCAAGTTTGCCGACAACACCAAGCCGTGTGGTGCGGTCGACACGCTGGAGGGCAGGGATGCCATCCAGAGGGACCTGGACAGGCTGGAGAGAACCTGATCAAGTTCAACAAGGCCAAGTGCAAGGTCCTGCACCTGGGTCGGGACAATCCCAAGCACAGATACAGGCTGGGCGGAGAATGGATCAAGAGCAACCCTGAGGAGAGAGAAGGACTTGGGGGTGCTGGCTGACGAGAAGCCCAACATGACCCGGCCATGTGTGCTGGCAGCCCCGAAAGCCAACCGTGTCCTGGGCTGCACCCAAGCAGCGTGGCCAGCAGGTTGAGGGAGGGGATTCTGCCCCTCTGCCCCACTCTGGTGAGACCCCCCTGCAGTACTGCCTTCAGCTCTGGGGTCCTCAGCACAAGGACATGGACCTGTTGGAGCGAGTCCAGAGGAGGCCACGGAGATGATCTGAGGGCTGGAGCACCTCTCCTGTGAGGACAGGCTGAGAGAGTTGGGGTTGCTCAGCCTGGAGAAGAGAAGGCTCCGGGCAGACCTTAGAGCAGCCTTCCAGTACCTAAAGAGGCCGACAAGAAAGCTGGGGAGGGACTTTTTACAAGGGCATGGAGAGACAGGACATGAAGCAATGGCTTTGAACTAGAAGAGGGAACCTTCAGACCAGATATCAGGAAGAAATTTTTCACAGTGAGGGTGGGCACAGGTTGCCCAGAGGGGTGGTAGATGCCTCATCCCTGGAAACATCCAAGGTCAGGCTGGACAGGGCTCTGAGCAACTTGATGTGGTTGAAGGTGTCCCTGCTCATTGCAGGGGGGTTGGACTAGATGGCCTTTAAAGGTCCCTTCCAACCAAACCATTCTGTGATTCTAAAAGAAACTGTCATTTCTAGAGCACCCAGGGACGCCACATTCTGCTATACAATAAATTTGGGGAAGTTGAAACCTGGACTGCTATGAGGAAACTTCATTTCCGTACTAAACATTTTAAATGTACTTGCAAGAAAAGCAGATTTAGACAACGTTTAGTTCCTTTGTATTGCACAATTTAAGTAATTACATTTTCGAAAGTTTGAAGCGTACCAACACCTTTGTGATTATCTATCTCCAGTATTCTTGTTTACACTCACGTAAATATCCTGCATCTTAACTGATGCAGCATTAGAACGCATCTGACCACCTCCAGTTCGCCTGCCTTCAGGCTGGGTTTGAGGGTGAAAGTTAGAAGAGGCAAGAAATATTTAAAAACCCACCACTTGGTTTCTCAGGATCTAGTTCCTCACAAAACTTCCAAAACTGATAGAAGTCTTCAGGTAGTCTAAGCCGATAGCATGTTTCTGCTTCTTGACGAAGACTATCAGGAATATCTGCCTGATTTGACTTTCTCTTCTTGACAGCTCCATTTTTTTCACACTGCAAATTAAAAAAAAAAAAGTTCATTTAAATGCTTTCTGTCAGCCTTACTGAAGGACTTTACAAACCTGTATCAAGGGAGGAACAATGATTAAAACCATTAAGTCATGCTTGTTACTTAAACCAGCATATATACCGAATAGACAGCTATTTTGGACAGAATTCCTTAAAAGTGCATTATCCGAGACACGTGCTAAACACGTATGAAATAGCGAAGTGCTACTTTGACATTAATAGGCCAATAGTACCAACAGAAGCACTTTTATTAGTTAATCAAGCAACGGACTAAGCAATCGCAAAGGTTAATCTGAGTTCTACATTATTTTAAAACGACCGTTTCCAATCCCACAGCAGCTTGCATCCGAGAAACTTGAGTGTTTTACAGACAGTTGGAAGTAGGGATACTATTTTGTCACGTCTGGTTGAACGACACAACAAAAAGCCCCTAAGTCTTCACTACCTGAACTGCTCTGCCATCCAACACCTGAACTGGTGCAGTTTACAGCATGGCATTTTAAAAGTAGCTTAAAGTTGTTTTTAAAAATGCTGTAACATGGACCAAAGCAGGTTCGGAAAAGAGCCATTCAAGCACGCACATCACTAAAGGGGTGACTTCAGCTACCTCATCCCCACATAAGGCTCCAAGAACTGACAGGA
>NW_009608858.1:0-3076 GCF_000690535.1 Cariama cristata
TGTGTTGCCGTCGGTGGGATCTTCTGAAAGCTCAGCGTCATACTTTGAACTTGCCAGAGAAATGGCCGCTAGTCTTCACAGCAGGGAGCAAGAAGGGTGTACGTTCTCTCGGTGTGATCGTGGAAGGTCCTCGTGTTTTCTTGTCTATCCCTCTCATCATAACACACATACCTGTAGTGGGTTTATATGTTGTGGTTTTTTTAAAAATTACTCCTAAAATAGCAAATTCTGAATGGAAATCGTGTGGTGAAATCCTTTCCCTTGTAAAAATTTCTGTGCTATTCTGTATTGTAAAAATTTCTGTGCTATTATGTAAGCTGAGTAAGAGGAGACCTGAAAGTCGGGTCAAACACCTCCTGAAAAACAAGGGGATGCTCAGTTTTTGCTGTCACTTGATACTACGTATTCCTTATAACCATGTTTTTGTATCCTTTTCTAGGAAGTTACTTTGCTAGAGATGCTTCCTACTCCCATGCATACTCTCAGTCTGCGGTGAAAACAAACGTGGTGTTCGTGGCTCGTGTACTGGTTGGAGATTACATTAAAGGCCGTGCAGCCTATGTTCGCCCCCCGACAAAGTCTGGTAACGGGCTTCGGTTTTATGACAGCTGTGTGGATGACGAGTTAAATCCCTCCATTTTTGTCATCTTTGAAAAATACCAGATTTACCCAGAGTATCTAATAGAGTATAAGGAAGAAGAAAAAAAATGTATTGTATCTTAGAGGGAGCAGAGCTGTTTGTATCCCTCGTCTTATTTTCTGTATTGCAGGGGCTCTTGTACTCGGTGACTTCTTTCTTTTTAACAAAATCCTTTGGAATGTTAATTCAAAGAATTTCTATATTGAGGCCTGGCAAAAGAGATGTTACATTGGTTGAGACTAATTGCCTTTTCTTTTCCTCTTTCAAATGAAGTGTAGACATTTGGATGACAATAGCAGAAAAAATCAAAATTGTGGGATGGGAAATAGAATGTTATGACTTCTGTGGGCAAGTAATCGTAAACACATTTTCTCAGAAATAGAGTGGAGAGGATTTCTCTCTGCAAACAGAAAAATTAACAGTACAGTAGTTTTTAAGCAAACTGTCAGGTTTTTAGTAGTCGAAGATTCTTCTCAGTGCAGAATACAGCTGTTCTTGATCCTCTCATCTATCACAACTCTAAACAAGTCAGTATACGTAAGAATGACTTGACTTTGTTTTCAAAGTGCTGCTTGTTAATGCTGATACTAGTTTCAAGTTTAAAACGGTAAAAAACCAGAACAACAAAAAAACCCAAACCAACCAAATAAATCCAATAAAAAGCTTATTTTAAATCCACGTTGTAAGTTCTCAAGTGGAAAAGTTTCATCTGTACAATGGCAGCTACTGTTTGGATCAGAAAATGGTTGGATCACATTCTTTTTTGCAGAGCTGCAGTAACTTGCTGTGTGACCTATACAAAAATAGAGCTCAAATGAAGTTGGCTGCAACTAATGGCCATAAGCATATAACGGCTGAGTCACGATGAGCTTTCAAGTGAACGTGGCCACGTATTTTCGCAATGTGAACATTTGCATAGCAAATGCTATAGGATAGGAGCAACATCTTAAGAAGCATTGATATTTTCTGTCTTATTTGTGTACGTTAATTTTCGTTTTTCCAGAAATACATGACTGGAAGAGACCAGTTACGTTCTCTCGAGGCCAGTGGTAGAACTGCTGTCCTAAGACACTTGTGTATTTTTGTTGCCCGTGTTGGGCAACTTGCTGCGAACTCGCTGCCAAGTGTCGTTCCTCTTCGTGTTTTGAGGTAGCTGTAGGTGATCCTGGGTACTGCTTCCTTGGGTCTGCTTTTGATAAACTGTCTCCGTCGATGACGTACAACCCTACTAACGGCGGTTAAGCCCTTTTTTATTAAGTTACATGCTTTTTATTGTCACAAAAAGAAAATACAGAAACTCATGAAGAGTTTCTACTGAATTTTAATACGAAGTTTGTAAGTTAATCGAACTCCGTACAAAGGTGTCTTATTCAGGCAGTCTAGCTGTTAAGACTGAAACAGTTGCTGAGGGCAGAGGAGCAGTAATTTTTGCTTTCAGAGAAGCTTCGCAGTAGAACGAATAGCCTCCCAGCTATTTGCATCTTTGAGGTAAATCTGTCAACCACATGTACTACTCCAAGTTTGCAAGTTACCAAGAGGACGGTAAAATATATAAAACTAGGAAATCTTACTAAAATTACTGTCTTCTTAGAACTAAATGAAAACGTGTCAGTAATGTGTTAGAAGGGGATTTTACCACTTTTTAAGATCTCTCTCACTTTTGTTTGCCTGTAGAATTCCTGAATTATTGAGTTTTGCTGTATTTGCAAATAAAATGTTTTCACTCACTCTGTCTGTTAGTGTGCAGTTTGTCTCCATACGTAAACTTACGGCACAACTAAACCAACCTAGTGACATAGCCGCTTAATGCCTGTGCTCAGTGTCTTCCTTTCATCTGTGTTTCTAAACCGGGGAACTGCATGGATGTAGTTTTGCATTTTAGTGTAGATGCTTAGGTAAGTATGGAAGGACAGAATACAGCCTGATTCATGGAGAGTATTTCTGTAAACAAATTTCCTAACTATGATACCTTTAACATGAAGTGCTGTGGTAGTTTGGTTAGAGTCCATGTAATTAAACAGCTGCTCTGAGCAGTTGTTAGTCCTAAAAGAAAGGTGGAAAGAATAAGAAGTAGTAGCAGAACTACTGGTTTTAGTATACGGTATTGACTTATTTTAAGGATGCACTTTTTTTGAGTATCTAGATGAGTAACTTTTAAAGAAGCTGAACTACGCACCTCTAAGACACAGTGCTGCGCTTCCTCCCACCCTGTAAGCTACAAGACAGACAAGTATACAGAGAATGCCAGTGGGATGCCGACAACTTCAAATCGGTCCAGATCGCAAAGTCTAGAGGAAGAGATGGGAACCGCAGCGCTGTGCTTCACATTGTCAAAGCTGCACTTGCAGAGGTCGGACAAGAAATGCTGCCGGGTCGAGGTACAAGTCCCTGGTGCGCAGGGTATTGGCTCTGTCCTGGACTGTAGGTGCGAGCCGC
>NW_009608859.1:0-21241 GCF_000690535.1 Cariama cristata
CCGGTCACCAACTGGATTTAACTCCATTCTTCCTTAATCACCTTGGTAACATTGATAGCTCATCAGCCCAGGATGTGATCTGTTATAATGTGATGTTCACTTGTTCCCTTAGCAAACATGCCCCTTTTATACCTCTTTGCCTGAGGAAGGAGATCAGGAGCTTTGCTAAGACATGGACTGGTTTTGGCATCACCAGCCTGGTGAAACTGGACAATGAGCAAGCACCACTGAAATGGAGATGAAGAGAAGAAGAAAGGCACAGAAGTTTGATCCAGCTCCCATTGGCAAAGGCTGGTGACACAACATCTGTTGATTCTAGCAGAGGTTTGCACAAATCTCACAGGCTGTGAAGAAGTAGGCATTTGTAGTCATGTCACCAGCTTAGGAACCTCCAAGGTGGGAATCAACCTGCTTAAAATCTGGATGATGCTTTAGCAGTTGGCTTGACCTGGGAAGGCAGACCATCCCTGTTCCTTCTGTCCACAAAGCTGGGTGAGCCATTTTGCCAAGGAACAAAGTCTTCAGTGAGGAGGTGTTTCATGAGCACATAGTCCCACAGATTGAGTTTTAGCAGCCCTGACCAACTTGCAAGTGTTTTCCTTGTCCAAGAAGAGCTTTTCCTTTGTTGCTGGGATTGTATTAGTACTTTTGGGGATTTTTTTTAAGCAGTCATGACTGTTGCCAGAAGGCTCAGAGGTGTCCCAGCTCCTCACCTAGAGCCTGTCCCCAGGCAGATGGTCTAACCTGACCAGGAATCATCTGGAGTTCAGGAGCTGATTTCTGCCCTTGGTGCAGAGACAGGACATACTAACACTCACCAAGGAGCTAAGCTACTGGGAGGCTGAGGGTTTTAAAAGGTAAGAAGTTACTGAGAAAAAGGGGTAGGCAACAGTGGTATGATGATCGGAAACCAAGGCAGGAGGGAAGATGGGGGGATCCTGCATGGTTCAAGCTTCTCTTTTTTTTTTTTTCTTCCCAGTTTGGTTTGTGGTTTTTGCATTTGCAGCTTGTAAAACTGTATGGAAGGAATGTGCAGCCGGGGGCTTTCGCCAAGTTGGTGTCAATTTCGGTTAAACCAGAGGTCCTGGAATAGAGCCTCATTGGGAGAGTGGATGACTTGCATTAAGATCAGAGCTTTCATTATTGTCCCTTCAATTGTGGTCATGCCTTGGGGACCCCATTCCAGGAGCAGGGCCCAAACCCTGCTACACCAGGCACACTGCAAACCAATAACCGAAAGGCAGGCCTTCCCCCTGCGGGCTGGCAACCCCCGAGATGCTCGATATCCCACCATTGTCCTACTCTGGCCTCCAGCAACGGCTGTCCTGTCCTGTCAGCAGCAGTCCACGTGCTTCTCAGCTGGACGCCACCAGCGTTTGGGATTTGCTGCATGCAGGATGTTGACCACATGTTTTGTGAGGTGCCCAGCATGTCTTAGAAATGGTACAATGAAGACACTTTCCTTCTCTGGTCCCTGGGGATGCTGGATCATCTTTGCTATGTGCTTACTGCAGTCCCTGTGTGCAGTCATCCTGAGAAAGAGTCCCTGCCAGCATCCAGCGCCAGCCAGCGCTCCTCTGCAATCCAGTTTGCCTCCTTGGATGCCACATTTTGTCTCCATGCAGAGACAAAGAGGCAATCTTCTTGCTTTCCTTCTTTCCCATGGTTAAACTGTTCACAAGGGCAGCCTGTTTTGTGCAGGTGGATGACTTGCAATCGGGGATTTCTCTTGTTCTCTCTGTCCTCACATGTCAAAAAAAAGAAGTGTGCATCAGTATACAGCTGTCCTTCCCCAGGTCACGCAAAGCAGGTGATCTCCAGGATGGTGGTTTTTTGGCCAGGTATCTTCTGGCTCTATAGTCTGCATGTCAAAGGGATCTCAAAATCTTAAATGTAGCTTGACTGTGCCTTCTGTCCACACTGCCAAGTGTACCCTAACCTCGGCTGGACTCATCTCCCTTCAGTGAAGGCCACATGGCAAGTACCAAGTCTAAGGTAATGATCCTTCCTTTAGAGCTAGAGGAAAGAGATCGGCACCTCTGAAATCCAACTCATTCCAAACTTAAATGCATGTTTAAGCTTGACAAGTTATTCTCAGACTTGCTTCCTCCCTTTCCACTGCTCTCAGAAGATGCCTGCATGGTTTGCAAAGCCCATGTTTGCCCTTGGGTCCAAGCGGCATGGATGAGGGAGCTGGGCTTGCATGATCTCTGTGCTTCGTGTAGGTTTGGCCTCATGTGTAACTGAAGAGTTACGCACCTCTTTGGGGCAGGACAGCTCTGCCTTATTGCCCTTGTCCAAGTTTTGCCTATGGAGCTTAGCTGGACCTTCCTGGTGGGAGTGGACCGGCTCACCTCAACCTTGCAGGTGTTTCCTCAGAAGTCAAAGCTGCTTTGACAGCTTGGTGCTCATCACTTGCTCCTCAAACACAACCCAAGTTTACAAACCGCACAAGTCTTCATATGCCCATTATTCAGACTCCTGACTTAAACAAAGCAGTATGATTGTTATTACTGCAGGGAAGTCATTTATTCTTGTGGTTTATTTATGGAAGGCAACATGTAACCAGCAAGTTTAATAGCTCACCATTGTTCTCGTATCAGTCCTTGGGTTGGAAGCACTGAGCGACAGCAAACATATCATAAGAAACCACCTTTAATTATTCATATGCTCTCTAGGGGAAACGAAGATCCCTGACGAAGAGGAAATAAACAATTTGTCTTTGAACTGTAAATCATGACTGCAATAGCTTTGTTCTTTGTTTCAGCAGACTTTTGTTTTATCTGAGATCATAATTTGTTTTCAGTGATGCACTAGATTAAATTAATTGAGGTTTAGAACAATATCCATTTCCTTTTGCAAGTGCTTTCACTGATGGCACGATCTTATCTGACTTGTTACCCCTGCTGGCTCTGTTTTCCTAACCTCCATTACCATCACATGTTTTAGAGCAGTTTCTTTCTGTTCTCTCTCTTATTTTTTTTTTAATTATAAAAGGGTTGTTTATTGTTGAAAACATCCAAACTCTTCTTCAGCTATTACTTCTTTCCTATGGATAATTGGTGAGCTCTCTCTCCGAGGGAAAAAATGGTATTTTCCTAAATAAATATTTCTGGAGTCCCATGATCAGTGCAGTGCAACAACCACTCTCCTGCTGCATGACTCTTGGTGGATGCAAGACAGATTTTACAGGAGGAGGCAAGTCCAACTGCTGCAGCACCTGGGCCAAGCACCCAACAGAATCACAGAATCACAGAATCATCAGGGTCGGCAGGGCCCTCTGGAGATCATCCAGTCCAACCCCCCTGCCAAAGCAGGGTCACCTACAGCAGTTGCACAGGATCACGTCCAGGTGGGTTTTGAACATCTCCAGAGAAGGAGACTCCACAACCTCTCTGGGCAGCCTGTGCCAGGGCTCTGCCACCCCCAAAGTACAGAAGTTCTTCCTCATGTTCAGGTGGAACTTCCCGAGTTTCAGCTTGCGCCCATTGCCCCTTTACCTGTCACTGGGCATCACTGAAAAGAGTCTGACCCCGTCCTCTTGACATCCAGAAATCTCACTTTTGTGGAAGGAAGTCAGTGGTTTGAGACTAGTGTCCCCAGCTGAGTTTGCACCTAGCTGCCATGGCCATGTGAAGAGAACTCAGTACAAACAGGTCTTTCTGTAGCTAAGAGGCGAGCCTTCCACAGTGAGGTGTCAGCCTTGCACAGCTTAGACCTGCTGCCCTGGGGAGACCCCCCAGCTCTTGAGGCCACTATGCCCAGAGGAGGTGGGACATATAGAAAGTTGAGGAACGTGCATTCAGAATCCCTACGCAAGATACATTGCTTTGCACTGGAAATAAATAGATGGGCCAGTGAGGAACTCTTAATTTCTAAAGTTGTTTTCTTGCTCTGTGTTCTTGGTGCGAAACAGAAGCTTGGTATCACCAGGCAAAACATCCTTAACGCTGCCATTTGGGACAAGCGCCTTTCGGTTAGCAGCCATTTGATCTCTGTAGGGTCTGTTTGTGCTGGGCAGGTTCTCCCTGAAAAATACTTTGAAACCATTGTGTTCTGGAGACGTAAAACCCTAGAAACCTGTATTTTGACCAAAGAGCAGAGATACAATTTGTTTCAAGAGTCTGATCTCTGATGATGGAGGTCTGAAGGAAGTTGAGATATAGACCTGATGTACTAAGGGATGGCAGGAACACGGCTAAGACAAATGTTTTGTCCTCCTATGCAAGATGGGGAAGAGCAAGCAAACGGGTGAAATGGGCACCTGGTATCTGCAATACCACACCAGATTTTATTTCAGCCCCCCAGGACAGTGAACCCTGTGCCAAAACCAGCTGTGTGCAGTTACCAGTATCAGGGATGCTCAGAGGGTTCTTTGATGCCAGTTGCTCACAATGGCCTGGAGGGAAAAAATATAACTGACACTAACATGTTTTGCAGCCTCAATGGGAAAGGGCAGGGATGCTTCTCTGTAGAAAGTATTGAGATCCATTGCAGAGCAGAACTCCAGAATAGTGGCTCTGTTGCTATTTCCATGTGTAATTATTTCAGTCCCTTCCTATATCCCATGTCTACTACTGCTCACGGCTGAAGTGACTGTTGCAGTCCAAATGAGCCTTTAATTTGACTGAGTGATGTCGATACTGTATTCCTGTGGCACGGTATTTTTATGATTTCTGCTGCAGGACAAGACAGCACTGCACAAGTGGGAAGGGGCTGTAACCTGCCCCTGGGTTGTCATTTCTACTTGGAGAGGACTATCCTGTAATTTGCTGACCTCCTAGACCTCACTGCAAATAGAAGATGGTGGTAGGTGATAGCATGGATGGTCACTAGAGACTGACAAACCCCTTGGAGATTGTGGACATATGTGTGCTGCTCTGAACCCAGCGATATTTTTCCAAGCCACAGATGGTGATGAGAACAACTGCAGTACATGGCACAACAGCGGGAATATCTGGATGCCAGAGGAGATTTTCCAGCAGACAGGTGTCTGGGGAAGGAGCAAAGGATGCATCCAGAAATAAGGACTCTTCCCATGTAGCATGGGTTGGTCAGATATCTGATGTCTACAAAAGACCAAATAATAAAGCAGTGCCTTGCAAAACTTTCAGCTCATGCCTGGGGAAAGCTGTGAAATCACAACTACTTGGGATGTGGAGGAGAAGAGCTTGGTCACTGTGTCCTTCTCTTGGTGATGTATCACCTGGATGTTGCTGCTGCTACTGTTTTTTCATATTTGCACTGGGCTGACTCACCTAAAAAGGGTAGGGAGGAAAGATGTGGTGAAGAGTCTCCACAATCAACCTGTCACCTCGGAATTATTTGCCAAGATCTGGTAACTAAAGTGTTCTTGTAGCCATTTATTGCATTCACTAAAAAGAAAGGAAGAGGCAAAAATAATGGTGGGTTTGGTTCTCCTGCATATTGGAACAGCTATAATCAGAGTCCTTAAGCTTTAATTAAAAAAAAATAAAACAAAAAAAAAGCTTGTCAAGGACCTATGTTGCTTAGTTGAGTTAGAATATTAATTAAATCATCCTGACGTCACAGAAGTGCAATCCCAGACACCAGGTTTCTGCCCTCAGAAACCTACTAGCAGCCACTGAAATCACCTGGGATCATTCATGCCAAACCTTTAGGACCAGAGTGATCGTGAAGCATTAAGTGGGCTCTCCAGCACATTGCTTTCACTACAGCACCAGGAGACCCAACACAGCTCTTCTTTCAACAGGAGTTTGCAGCTATCCCTAACACAAAATACTGTAAGGGAGGAAAGAAGACATCATTTCTGAAGATCTTCTCTCCCTTTCTCTTTTTTCCTTTGACACTCATTTCTGAAGCAGATTTTTCCCCCTCCTCACCCCAGCTCCCCATATTTATTTTATTACAAGCATTTTCGCTAAAACGATTAACTCAATTTAAAATTTCAACTGTTTCCTTGCCAAGGATTTTAGGAATTTTCATTATTTCCTTTGGGAATTCTGAGACTGCGGTTAGCCAGTTTGGAGTTCAAGACATGAGAAATGCCAGCACAACTGAGGACTTGGCTGTAAAAGCGTTTTCAACATGAAAGAATTCCAGCGTTTCATAAAAGGAAGTGTAGTACTTGAACAGATATGTTGATATAAGTAAGATCTTAACAAAACGAAAGCCAATCTATTATTGCTTGAGTATCAAAGAAATCCCTTTGTAAAGGTGCTAAGCCCTGCTAGAGGAACACAAAACGTGTCTATTTATTTGTTGTGTATTTAAATGGCTTATGTATGATTAAGGAGCCAAGTCGGTAATACTGAGCTGGCCAGGGTTTTGGAACTCTGTGGCTGTCGGCAAACATTAGTAAAAAGGTAAAACTTCTCCTCTGCTAGGATGGGTCTGCAGCGCTTAGCAGGGCTGGTATTTAAAAGAGGTCTCTCCAGCCACGGGAGAATAGGTGCTTTTCTGAAAGGTGGCCTTAAAAAGCAGACCTTCTCTCTGCCGGTTCAGACCTCCAGATTTAAGGGACCAATTCTGATCCCATCAGACGCTGCAGATGGTGGCTGATCTCGGTTTACCGTTGCTGTGATAAGTCCTGCAGCTCTTTGTAATTTGCCTCATAGCAATGTTTTGAGCCCTATCTCGAGGGTCAAGTGTAGTGTCACTCCCTACTCCTCCTTTGTGCTGTGCTTGCAGGCAAGGAGGGAACTCCAGGTCAATAAATCACCCTTGGGGCTGATGCTGGTGGGTAAGAGCCAAATTTCTTTGCTTTCCCTCTGCCTGAAGCGGGCAAAGTGCTCTTGGTAGAGCCCTGAAGAGCTTCTTCTGCAGGGGTCAGGGCTGGAGATAGCCACATCAGCTCTGCACGGCTGTGGAAACCACCCCTCAAGGGGAATCAGCAGCAGAAGGCTGTCCCACGGACTCAGCCTGTGCATGCTGGAGTGGTCCCAGGAGCTGGCTATGCCAAGGGCATGCATTTGACCCTGCATGTGGGGCTACTAAATCTCTTCTCCAGACCTACAGCCAAGCCCCCATCATATGACCTTTTCCTGTCTCATGGCCTGAGCAACACAACTCCCTGAGAGCTTTGCAGGGTCAGGATCCTACCCTTCTCATTTATGCAGCAGGGAAACAAACAGTCATGTTACCATGGGGTCCAAATGGTGTTGCTGTAATTATAACAGTCTGTGCCTCGCCTTGCCCTTTTCTCCCTAAAACACAGTGGGGAGGCGGAAAATGCATGCTGTTTCTTGGCCGTGCCAGAGAGGACATGGGAAAGGCATGTGAGCAGAAGGTAGGTATCTCAGGATGGTTGAAGAGGTGCCGTGCTTTAGCTAGCATCTGCTTTGGCCAACATCTGCTAGCCAGGAGATCGGCTTGGAAACTGGAGATACTTAGCTTGGGAACCTCCGAGTCTGCTGAAGCACTGATCATCCGGCTGAAAAGTGACTTAATTGGTGACACTTCATAGAAACCCCAGCTGCACGGTTGTCCCAGCTTCCCTATAAAAAAAGGACGCCAATGTTTTAACATAAACAGGATGCCGAATGCTGATCCAGTGCAGTTCCTGATGGAAACGAGTGTGCTCCCATGCTGTTCTGATGCACCGCAAGCTGTGATGCTTGTCAGCAGGACGATAGTCATGAGCGACAGCTCGTTTCCCTCTGCTCTGGGAATGACATCACCCTAAAATGAGGCCCCAGTACAGCCTAGCACCTAAGGAGAAGTTTAGGTCTTTGCTGATGCAAGAGCTTTGCTGAGCAGCAGCGAGTCTATCCCGGGGCTGGTGGCTCCCCTTTCTCTTTACTACTTCTCCCCACTTTGCCATCAGTGGGGCAGCACCTGTTAGAGATGAGGAAGAAAAAAAATTTTTTTTAGTCTGCAAATTTTCAGAGCTGATGCGTCAATTTGGATTCTCAGTCTTCGGGCTCCCATTTTGCCTTGTCACCGAAGTTGCCCTCCACCCCAACACCCTCCTTTTGCAAATCAACTGCATCTGTGGTGCCTATAACTGGTCCTCTAAAAATGATCCTTCAGAATCATTCCTGGAAAAAAACCAACACATCAAACCCCACAGCCTGGGCCCCTGCTCAGGAGGAGTTTGGCCGAGCCAGACACGATGCCACCAGCAAGGGACACGAACAATAGGGACTTGGTGGGGGGCAGAACAACGGGGCTGGAAGCAGGCGCTGAGCTCAGGAAAGTACATGCGAGCGCTGGGAGCCAGCGGCTGGGTGCATGTGCCTCTCTGGAGCCTGAGAAACTGCACTTTAACCAAGTCAGACAGATATTGGGGTGATTTTCTCCAAGCAGAAAGTGCTGTCCTACCAAAGGGCACCAAATTATATCCTAGCAAATGCATCCTCAGCCCCCCGTGCAGAGCTGGGGGACCCTGGGGGATGCTTCTGAGGGGTCCCCGAGCTGGCAGGAGGGACAGACCCCATGGAGAGCAATCCTGGATGGGCTTTTGGGGCTAAGCCCAACGCTGAGCACAGATGGTGGAGGTCGTGGCCAGGCAAAGGTTTTGCCAAGTTTTCCATTTATGTCCACACACAGGAGAAAATCAGACGTGATCTGTCAGAGAGAGCTTGGAGAGCCCCCAGGTAAAGTGCTCCCATCTGAAAGACCTTTCTGTTCTCCCTGCAAAGTCTCCCCTCACCTTGAGCGGTGTCTCTAATTGTAAACAAATATGAAGGAAGGACAGAGTTAAAAAAAAAACCCAAACCAATCCCAACACCCAAGCCCTGAAGGAGACCCCATGCTTTTTTTCCCCCTCCTTTCCTGGTGCTAAAAATGCAGGTAATCCTGGTTTTATTTTCCTGTAACTAAAATTGATGATGATATCATGTGCGTGGCTGAGCAGAATAGTTTTCTGACTGGGCAAGTGAGGTTTGAGGATGTATTTAATATTAATTTATTCACAGCAAATAAAAGCTTTGGGGTCAGAAGATGGGTCGCCCAGTAGAGCAGATCAAAAACTGACAGGGCTCAGACTTGCTCTGCTCTGGCTAGCCCTGAGGCTTTTAGCCCAAACCCAAGGCTTTTGGCACCAAAACCCAAAGGACTGTCCATGCAGGAGGTGGAGGTCCCTAGGGATTAACAGTTCCCACTTTGGGGGTTTGGGATATCCCTATTTAAGATCTCTGAGTAATAGGCTGTCTGCCTACCAGAAAGGGAAATGAGCCGCTCATTAGAGCCCTGGCAATTGAGCGAGAAGATTTGCATCTCAGATAATGGCCGCCAACAGCCAAGTTGAAGTTTTGTTTTCACATCATAGGAAAAATACCAAGTGCCAAGCAATGTGGTAAACCAAAATAGCTTATGAAGTGTGCAGGTTTTGGAATACGGGTAAGGATGAACCAGGAAGAAAAAAAAAAAAAAGTAGTTTTATATATAGATACTGAAAACCGAATGAATCACATGATCCAGCCCAAAAAAAGCTTCAGTGAAAAGTTTGTGTCTGGGATTAAGAGCACTAGTCATTACTTTAACTATGTATGGTATGTTCTCATTTTGAAAAATGTGTACACCAAATATTTTAGCCTTTTCTCATGGAAGGATCTGAAAGGCAAAAAACTTTTTAGTATTATGCAAATACTGGCCTTTTCAGGACAGTGCTGGCTGGCCTACTGTTTCCTATAGTCCTATATTTTCCTGTCTGTACTTGCGTGATGTCCCCTCTGACTCTATATGGGGGTTTCTGTGAGTTTTTTTGAAGAGGGATGTTCTTTCTCCTATTAAAGGCGGCGAAATAGAGGGCTGATCTGAGCTGCGTTTGGTTTCTCCCCTGACTTCCACCAAGCATGGCTGATAAACTTTGAAATCTTCTGATGGGGTTTACTGTGTTTTGGGGCTACTGGACTTTATCTGCTCTAATTTAATACCTCACTGGGACAATCCCACAGGGGACTTTGGGAAGGTCTTGGTATGATGCAGCTCTATCCCAAGTACCCCATCGTGGGGACAAGGAGTTCATGCAATGTGAACGTACCCACTTGAAATCACCATCCCACTAGAGAAGAAGCCTGAAGCCTTGCAGGGGAGGGCTGGAGGCTCACGGCAGCTCTCCTAACCAGCTGCAGGACCCTGGAGCCTGGCATCCCAAATGTTCCTGCAACTTTCTTGGCGCTTTGCCCCGGGACCATGCTTGCTCCAGTTTCAGTTGCTTACTGTCTGAGAAGCTCTGTCAGAGTCACGCAAGGGTTGCTGAGGGCAGGATTTGGTCCCTGGTCTGTCAGGTTTATGGACAAACCAGGCTCTGCCCATCTCCTGGATTATTTATATAGACAGGGTATGATTTATGGATCTCCAGGACTTGCCAATGTTCCCAACTGTCCCATCACAACCACCAAAGGGGACACCATGCTGGAGACACATGAAGGAAGCCTCTCTCCATTTCTGCAGAAAATGGACTGCTAAATTAACCCGGCCAGGCTTAACCTGTCACGGACATGTAAATGGCAGATTGCACCGCCGAACGGGCTGAACGTGGGACCAAGTTCAAGAGATATGCTCTCTCTCGCCGATGTTGCCATGAATTGTCATGAGGCCTTCGGGAAGTCACACGATGTCCCAGCCAACAAAGTGGGGATAATGACACAGAGCAGCTTGCCATCTGCTTTATGTTCCATTGACAAACAGCGGTGTAAAAACAAGGTATCACTCTATTATTATGTATCTCAGAAAACTTTTCAAAGAATATTTTGCTCATCTGCTTGCTTGTTATGTTTTTCATTAAAATAAGCCTTTTTCAAAAACTAGACTTAGTGACTAGGCTCAACAATTTTTCATGCTTCTTCATTTACAACCCCATCCCCTCCAGAAGAAGCAGTTGCTAAAATACTTCAATTGATCAAAAGCTCTGTTGTGTTATTAATGCTGCTTTGAGGTACTTTGATAAATTAAAAAAAAAAAGCAATTTCTCAAATTTTGTTTGGCTGTCCCGTATACAAACAAGCTGTGTTGCCTTGCCTAAGCTGGGATTTTGCAGGGCATGGAGCCCCCTGACTTTGCATGGTGGCTTTGCATCCCTGCGGCTTCTCTTGCTGCTGTGAGCAGCATTTGGGACTTGCACAGACTTCACTACACTGCGGGAGCTACATCGGTGCCAGAGTCCTCCGTCTAGACAAGCCCTTAAACCTGATTGCTTCATTCCATTACTGATAAAAAGCACTAGACATGGGAATGAGTTTTCCTCTCCATCCTTTTTTTTTTTTTTTTTCCCTTATATCCCCAAGGAAGGAAGACTTGATTTTTTTTCTGATCCACCCAAAAGAAACCACAGTAACCACAACTGCAATTATATATATATATCTTTAAAAAAAACCCAAAAACCTTTCTGGCAATTCTTTAGCATTCTTTTTTAAGCTTCTTTGCTACATGTAGAGCAATAAATGATTTAAAAATGAAACATAAAGGCATCTGTTTGCACTATATTTGAAATTAAATTGGATAAAGCTGAGAGGGAGCAGCTAGTGACTAATACCAAACAGAGCCCAAGTAATAGTATGACGAAGTTAACAGGACCCAAGTTAAGCTAACTTTCTTCCTAAGGCAGGAAAGATTCCTTTTCTTAGCTCCCTCTAAATGTCACACTGACTTTTTGCAAGATGAGGCCAAAATATTTATTTTCTGAAGTTATTTTTGGTAGAGAACTGTTTGTTTTTTTTTTCCTTTGTCCTAAGAAGATGAGAATGCCAATTAACATCGACACCAAGGGATTATTGTCTGATGACTTGGCTGATACAAAGCCGTCACTAATATAAAGTTCTCACATCAAAGTATTTCAGTGACTTATGGGAGAAAATGGAGAACAAACCAAAAGTGATGGAAAAGAAACATCTGGATATTTTGCTTGGTTTTATCTCATCTGCCCATTCATTTAAATTTCTTGTGCTGTATTACCGTTTCCAATGAGTCCAAGCTCTAACCAGTTGATGGTTTTGGAGATGCAAGACTGGAGAAAAAGTGTATTTGTGGTGAGTCACTCTGCTGTGCCCTGGGAGATGCTCTGTGACCATGGACATGGGATGTGGTAGGTGGGCGACGGATGGACTCGGTGGGTACCACAGAGGTGCTGTGGCATTGCATCCGCAGATGAGAAGTCCGTCTCCCCCACAAAATTAGTTATCTTGCATAATAAGTTCCTGCAACGTTCTTGATATTGAGATACACGTCCTCTGGGTGTCTATATTTCCAACAAAATGCGCTAACAGGTAGGTTTTGAGCCGGCAGTCCTCAAAGTAAGTGACTGGGAAGGTGGCTGGCAGCTATGGTCACAGCCACAAACCTTCCACTGAGGTACGTGGTGTTGGATTTGATCTTATCACCTCCACAATTAAAAAAAAGTATCAGTTCCACAAGACCCATAACCACAGCACTGGTGTGATTACAGCAGTCCCACAGCGCATTCATGCTGCAGGATTATCCCTGTCCTGCCAGCTATAAATTATGTACTAAATATGACTCATAATGAAAAAAATGGCATCCTCAGAGCAGCTACCAAGAACAGTTTGAGTGCTTGGTTATTGCAAAATGATGGAGCATTTGTAATGAGCCCATTGTTATGGTTTGATTCTCTTTTGCACTTGGAGTGGTGGTGGTGGTGGGGAATGTATCCTTTTATTTTCATGTGTTTCCATCTTTTTTAAGGCTTTTAGCACTCAATAAAGCTTAGATTTTCATGACAATATTCAGACAAGCTAGTTAATGAATCCGAGTCTTTAGCAATCGCAAACTGTCTTTAAATGGAATTTACATTCTGAATCTGAGAATATTTAGTCCTTTCTAACTTTAAATTCTTTGTCTGTGTGCCTTGCAAATCAGAAGTATGTGCAGAGTAAGTGCCCATAGGTGACCCTGGAGCTATTTGCTTGTTTTGTTAGAAAGAAGAGCAAAATATGGTGATTATTCATGAGGACTGAAGGCCTCTGTGCCCACGTAGTGAGCAGAGATCTGGGTTTACGTTAGCTGTTTCTGCTCGCTCTAAGATAGCTCCTTGAATCAGCAACATCTATGCTATTGCCTTGACCTGTCGATGTGGGAAGACTTTTCCAAAATGGAGTTAGGGGCTGACTGCCCAAGACTGGGCGCTGATGGACATAAATGTGCTCTGTGGGGTATACACAGTTTCCATGCTCCTAGATAGTTTTGGTGTCAAACTAAAAAGAAAGGGAAACTCAGTCTTCATGGGCATTTTGGGGTATTCTGCCCTGGCTGTTTGTGCTTTTCAAAGTTTCATTGCTATTATGTGTAAAGATTTCTGTTTCACATGGCCTCATGCCTTAGAGATGGCACAGGAGCTGGTTTGTGAAAAGTTAGATTAATGAGCTGAAAATGCTCTTCTGAGCTGAGATATTATTTTGGCCCTTTCCCTCCACTTTAAATTCAGTGCTAAGGATCAGCCTGTGACGGGGCAAGTAGCAGGAGCCCCATCAGTCCTGTCTTCTCTCTTGAACGAATTAATCTTGAGAGTTAGCATGAGTGATGCACTCAGCTCTTGATCGCTGCAAGTTGGAAAGCTGTGAGCTCTGAGCACACGCTTACAAATGAAGATGTGAAAACACACAAAGAGGATGGGGTGAAGAACAGAAAAAAAGTGATATTCTTGGCTATCGTGCCAAGAAAGGGCAGGCAGAAGATTGGCCTCTGGTGTCTTCTTTATACAAGGAACAGTATTTTATAACCTGAAAATTCCAATCACAGAATAAGAGCATTTGCAGGTAGATGAAGGGGGTTTACTGAGCCAATCCAGTCAAAATTTTTCCCTCCCTCTTTGAAGGCAAGGTGGGATAAAAAAGAAAACAAAAAAAGAAAGAAAACAAATTAAGTATGTTCCCAGAATCACAGAAGTATGGTGGGAAGGGATCTCTGGAGGTCTGTAGGTTCTGCTTGGAATGGGATCCGGTCAGCGATGATTTTAGCTGATCCTTGAAAACCCCCAAGGATGGAGATTGCCACCACGTCCTGAGTGACCTGTCCCTGTGCTTCACCACCTTCGAATGAAGGCATTTCTCTTAATGTTGAATCTGAACGCCTTGAGCTTCAAGTCTTTGTTATAGCATCTGCCCTCACTGAGAAAAGGCTCTAATAAAGCCATGTTGGTAGCCCCCCTAGTTTCTCGATATCCCTCATGAACTGAGGGCATGCCCAAAACTGGACACGATATCCCAGATATGGCCTCATCTGTGCTGTCCTATCGGATCTGTGGGATCTACCAGAGAAGCAGAACTGGGGTGTATCCAGGTTGTCCACAGAGGAGGGATACCAAAAGTCAGGGCAGACTCAGACAAGTTGTTCCTTGCCCGTGTTGCTCCTTATGGGTCTCAGCTGGGATGGTTTGGATGTGGGTCTGGATGGAAGACTCCCAAATTCCTGAGGGTTTGTAGCCAGAACTGTGTTTGGGTTGAATCTGTCAAGTTTGTAGTGCTCCACCAGAATGAGTTATTTGTTCTAGCAATGTACAAACAAGCAAGCAAACAAAGAAACGCAGAAATGGAAAGAAAGTCTGAGCTGTTCCACCAGTGATGGGATTAATAAGTCTCGGTTTCCTATGGGTTTGTGATTTGAATGTGAGTCCCCATGTGGATTTGATGATGTTTCATAAGAGTTGATCTCCTGCTTTAACTTTTCTTTCTGGCCACCCTTTTATTTTTTTCGTTGACCTTGTAGGAACTTAACATCTTGAAGACCTCATCAAACCCAATCAAAAACGGCCAGGGAATTCCACAGTAATTGGTGAGGAGTGACGGGCAGATGGACACATAATCTGATCAAACAGGGCCTTGTTTCTGTAATAAGCTGGGCTAAAAGAGCATAGATGGAGGTCATAAGACATCTATGTGAAGCCTGTGTTTATTAATATATGGTTGGGTCCCTGTCTGCCTCTTAGCAGAAGAATTTGTAGTTCTCTTTATCAGAGGGACTGTGATTTATAAGATGAGCAATTGAGAGGGAAGAAAAATATGTTAGACAGGAAACAGTTTGTAGATTTGGGACCATACTTGTTCATACTCTGAAATCACTGGCCTCAAGGTTGAGAAATAATTTGCTTGAGAGTTTCAGGGAAAAAATATTTCTTAAAATAAAAATAGTGGATACGGGGGGAAAATGCAGATCATCAGAGAGGAAGAAAAAGGGTTAATTCTGTCTGCACGAAGACAGCCATTTCCTTGCTTCCAGCTGAAAACCATGAGGCAGAAACTGCAATTTCAGGAAAAATACATGAGATGAAAAACGTGTCCACATTCATAGGTGGCTGCTATGACACAGGAGCAAAAAGGTGGTGGGAAACGCCGGCCTGAGTAAGATGGCAAACAAACAATCAAATAAAAGTGCTTTGAAGGTGGGTGGCTTCCATGTCAGACTGTTTGCCATTGACTAAAACAAAGTCATTCTGTGGTTTGTAATTGAGCGGATGAAATGGGCGCGTATGGGCCTTTGATGATGGGTGTGGTTATACGGCGTTTAGCAATTTTGGTGTGTCCTGCTAAGTATGGAGAGGTCTGTATTGTAGTACTTTAGTTTGGCTTGTGAGATGTCCAAAGTGTGAGTTCAGGTGTCAGCTAAGTGAAAGCAAATAATTTCAAAGTGAGAAGGAGCTAAAGCAGAGGGATTACTGAAAAGAAAAGAAAAGAACAAAAAAACCCACTCTTCTTAGCCCGTGGAGATAAACCTGTGGGTTAAAGGCTCTGCCTGGCTACTCTTCCTCTCTTCTCCTCAGGAGCTTCCCAAAGAAGCCATCGGAAAGGCGGTGCTTCCCAGCGTGGGGTGGAAGAGGAAACAATGAGTCAGGTGAAGAGTCCCAGAACAGCGTTTCATAAGCCCTTGGAAGAGAAGCCGCGCAGAGCTGCCTGAAATAACTCTGGGGTTGAGAACCAGAGAGCTCAGAGAGCGGCAGCCAAAGCACGCTGGCCTTGAGGAGCACGGCCAAGTAAGGCGAGGGAAGCACGGGCCTGGGTGGTGAGCTTACCCATGAGGAGGACAGGAGATGCCAGGCCTGTTACAGAGCCAGGCTCAGTAGGGGTCACCCCAAATCCTCCGTTCCCTGAGTCCTTGGCCACAATGATGGGGCTGGAAGCAAGGACAGAGGTATTGAGTTGTTTTAGGCTTGCACATAGGGCCTGGAAAGAGGAAGACCGAGGTGACCACTGGTGTTGGCTGGAGAAGACCACCCTACTTTTACCTGCCAAGCACCTTGTGTCCCTGCGTGAGAGGGAGGGTGAGGAGAGAGGGGTGAGAGGGAACGGAGCAGATGGAGGGGAGGGGAGATCTGCAGTAGGGTTCATCTTGTTGAGGTCAACGACCAGTGAGAGAGGTGAAGAACCCCACTCTGTCATCCAAAAGGAAGTGAACCACGACATTCATGTTCAATGTTATTATAAATAAAGAAGTACACACTGAAGAAGAATGTAGAGCTTCAAAATCAGGTTGGCGATTTTTCCACCTCAAGATTTTATATTTATTTCTTCTTTATATGTAAGTCATGTAAAATGACCAGCTTCTATGGTGATATTAATATATATTTGGTAAATTTTGGAGACTGAAAGTTGGTTAGGAACATATTTTCAGGCTAAACCATACAAGCTCCCTCCTGTGGAATAATTAAGGTCTATCAAGCAACTATGTGTGTTACAATATGCTCCATAATTCAACATGGGATAGAACCATCTGCCATGTCAGTATTCATACATATCTATAAGAAATTCAGCCTCAGATCTTGCACTGACAGTATAAGCATCGGTTACAAGATTGGGGCTTCACGCCTTTTTACGATACCATGACAGGAAAGAAATCAAGCTGTAGAATTCAAAGTCAATCTGATTTGTATAAATAGGCACTGCAGAAATTCAAAGCCGCTGCGAACCACACATGGCTTAGGCTGGACTTCCAACTTACACGGCAGCTCCTTGCTAGTATGGGTGCTTCCAAGCCAAAATATGGCATTGTTGGTCATATGGCGTGTGGAGAGCACCAACTGCCCTTGCTCTAATTACAGGGAAGAGACTGAGGATTAGGAGTTCTTTGAGTTCAAGATGACTGAGAGCTTGATGCTGTTTGTGCATACATCAAAGGCTGTGCTTCTCCACAACTCATTAATTTGGGCTGGAAATCTCACAAAAACAGGTTTTCCAGAAATTCTGTGTTCTGGTTTACCCAGACAGTGGCAATTGTGAGTGACAGCAGACCTTGATCTGGGCTGGAAAAAAGTACAGAGGCAGACAAATATGATATTGGTGTCCTGCAGTAAGCAAAAATATTGACCTTTGACCGAAAGAGTGACTTCAGTAGAGAGCACCTGAAGAGGACTCGCAACCACTTCTGTGTATCAGCCCCAAGGTAGGAGCCAAGAACACAAGCCCCCAAATAGGTACCTGGGCGCAACCCACACATGATGAGGTACTGGTGTGAATTAACACCGATGCAGGATACATATGCCCACGACCCACATGCCTGTAGAACAGGTTACCAAAAATACGCTTCAATCTTCCAAACGCTTGATTTTGGCTTTGAGAAAAAGGTTGATTTGTCTTCTTCGGACCAATGCCCTCCAGGAGAAAGATCAGACTTGTGGGAAGATGCTAGACACAGCACACTGCGTGGGAAAGTTATGAAGAAACTGATCCCTTCACACCAAGACCTGGCCAGCTCCGAGGGAGCTGATGTGAGGCAGGGAGAAACGGCAGAGATACACACCTTCCTTAGTTGGGGGTCTAAACCAGACACAACACATTTCTAAGCCACAGGCCACATTCTGGCAGATGGTACAGCCTAGGGACAGGGCTTGGCTCTGGTGTGGAAGGCAGAAAGGCATGGGCCAGGACTCAGAACAACTTGGGTCGATCAAAGGCTGAGTCTACCGTCTCCTGAGAATGTCACGCTGCCAGAGGCTGGCAGTGTTCAAGTCACCTTGGATCATTCCCAATGCCTTGGCATGGCAGGAGGCGATGCCAGAGAGCAGACAGCCCAGGGCTCAGGAGTGTTGCAGCAGGTCCTGGCTCTGATGTTCTTTTGCTCAATACCTTTGGTCTACTCACTTCTATCTCTCCGTGCTTCACTTGGTCTGGGTGCAAAGCAAAGATAAATAATGCCGTCTTCAAGCAGAAGTGCCTTGAAGTTGGTGAAGTCTCACCTGTGTGAAGGCATTAGCTGTAAAACCAGGATCAGGCCCTTTCCCTTGGGAGGCGACATTACAAATTCCATTTAGATTATTTTAAAAACATAGTGATTTGGTTACATAACTAAATCCAGGGCAGAATGAACTGGAGTATTTTGCTTAAAAGGCCAACATGTAAACTAGCTGTTTTGCCTAAAATAAACAGGACTTTCCAGAGGACAGAATTTCTCACAGTCTACTCTGGGTTGGCCGTGTTCCTGCAGGACATTGCTCCAAAGGAAAAGGTTTAGATGCTCTGGGGCCTATGGCGATACAAACATGCATTGCCTCCAGTTGGTGAGAAAAGTTGAAGGTTATTACGTCTCACAGACAGGGTAAGGCCTTCAGAGAGAAAGAGGCTCTAACTGCACAGCAACAAGTGGTACATTAAAAAGTCCGTGCTGATATTGGTTATGAAATGATGCCATGGGCAGTATTCCATGCTTTGCTTCAAAACCTTCTCTGGAAAATCATTAAAATAATGTGGCTGAAAACCTTTTCATTTCTGCAAAGCACTTGGATTTGCCAGAGATACCTGTGGTTGCTCTTCCCCGTGACTAGGTGGATCTTCATCTTCATCTGGAGATTGCTGCTGGCAATGCTACAGCACCCCGCTAGAAATGTGATGAGCCTGGAGAAATGGATACAGTGAATTGAGTATTGGAAAGCAAATCAGAGCTGCGTACAGCCAGGCAGACGTTTCTTAGGTAAGGCCAGATGCTTTAGCAACTGAGATGGGCTGAGACAACCTCTCTGAGAAATGTCACTGTACCGAAACAGTCCTGCCTAATCCCTACCTAGAGACGGTATGTTCATGTTGCAGGTATGGATGCTGGCTGGAAGAGGGAGGGTTGGGTCTAGATCTGACGAAGGTAAAGGGTGGCCCATTGCTTTCTGCCAGCTCATGTCTATGTGGTTTTTTTTCCTGAGTGTTTCCCATTAGACATATTTCAGTAGCAGCTTTTGGCAGATCATGGAGGGAGAATCACACCTCCTGATATATCCATCCATCCATCACTGATCTGAGAAACAGTTGTGTGCTGAGATAAGTCTGGTGGAGGAGGACATCTGCAGAGAGTGGTGATTGTTCCAATGCAGCCTATAGCCTACTGGGGCTTATTTTACAAAGAGGGGACAATCCAGGCTACTATTTTTTGTATCAGGGAGAGGCAAGTAAGAACTGTGAGCTACAACAGCTATTTGCTTTCACAGGATCCTGATGCTGAGAGCAGCTTGAGGGGAAAGCAGGACACCTTGCATGAGGAAATTTAGACTAACCTATACCTACAGAAATGTCCTCCCATCACTGTCAATTCTTGAGGGACACGAATGCCCCAAAACTAGGCTTTTGTATTGTTTTTCATCTCTGTTATTCTCCATTCTGGCATCCACATGAATCTTGGCTCCTTCTTTAGCTTTCTCCAGAAACAAAATTTCTGAACTCAAACATTATGTACGTCCTCCTAGGCCAGTGCTGCTAGCAGCCCAACCAGAGTAACTATGTCTTCAAGCCAGGAAAGGGATGTAGGAGGGTCCCCCACATGCATGGGCAGCAAGGGGGGCTAAAAGCACTGCTGGTAGGTGTCGTAGAGACACACAACATCAACTGTTAAGAAAAGCGCTATCATGAGTACGTTACTTATGGAAGCAGATGTTTGGAGTCTTTCTTAGCCCACGATGTTCAGGTGGTCTGGTGGTGGATGCACAAGGGCACGAGAGTTCCATTTCTCTCAGCATTGTAGCATTCTTTGGTCAGAGAATAATTCTGTATAATATCATAATTAGGGCCGTGTTTCAACATTAACAGAAAATTCAGCTTGGACTCCTGTGACTCAGCACTGCGGCGTATTACCCCCGCTCAGCTCCCTGTGAGCCATTGTCTCTTAAATTCGAAACAGAAGGTTGGAAAAACAGAAAGCCCTGACCTTTTGGGAAGGTTGGGTTTTACACCACGCAGAGGGGCTGGCGGGGGGAGGAAGCCTCCAATTCAGTTTACCAGCAAGGAGCTGAAACAGAGCAGCCAAAAGGATGTGGCGAAGGAAGCTGAGGGCAGCACGGCCATGGGCAATGACTTGTGTGCATGGCAGGGAGCTGGAAAAAGGGATGTAGGTGAACTGGAGGATTCGACGAAAACAAGGCTCGAGCCTTCCCTGCCCAACGGGTCTCACATTTGGCTGAAATCCTCCAACAGATGCTGCACTGGGGGTCTTGGATGGACATACTGCGTGCTTAGGCAACACCTGCGTGAGAGTTTGGAGGCTGCAGAACATTTGCTGTGGTGATTCTCTTTAAAAAAAACCAACAAACCCTCCCAAACGAAGTCAAACCGTAAAATAACAACGTGTTGAATTAATTCTGCTATCCGGGAACACTGAGTGTCTAGTGGTGCAGTCCCAGGAATGTGATGCTGCTGCTTCGCAATTCACCCTCGCGGTGCCTGGGGGTGGTGCATTGTCTTCCAGCTACACGCTGAGGGCCCGGGAAGAAGGAAAATGCATGCACGTCTCACAGGAAAGTCAAGATGTCTGTGTTTCTTGGTCACAGGCAAAGGATTAGTAAAGCACCATTAACCCTACTATAAAAACACACCAGCTAGGTCTTCTTTCATCCCAAACAAAGTTTATAAACACACCCTTATCACTCGGAAAATGTTTATCTTCATGTGCTATAAGTGGATTCCAAGAAAGCAACAGTAGCTAATGAAATTAAATATGATGTTTGGAGATACATTTTCTTCGTTTAACTAACTGTGCATGTGTGTGTGCGTGCGTATGCGTGTGTATTTAAAGAAAAAGAAGTAACACTGGGGTTTGGTTTAGCCTAAGCCTCCCATTCCAACATTAATTTAGAAGCCTGACTGATACACGTGGAAGAGCAGGAAAGAGAAGGAAGGAAAAATCTCTTCTCTTCTTCTGCTCTTCTCCCTTCTCTCTCTTCTCTGTTCTCCTCCTCTCCTCTCCTCTCCTATCTTCTCTTTTCCTCCTATTTCTTTCCCCTTTCTCACTGTCTTCCTTTCCCAAGCCAGCTCAAAGAAGGCTTTTCAGACCATGCTCTGGGAGGATTCTGAACACGTTTGTAATTTATGATCACTCACTTTAGAAGCGATTCACG
>NW_009608859.1:21256-26297 GCF_000690535.1 Cariama cristata
CTCCCCCCCCCTCTCCTCTCCTCTCCTCTCCTCTCCTCTCCTATCTTCTCTTTTCCTCCTATTTCTTTCCCCTTTCTCACTGTCTTCCTTTCCCAAGCCAGCTCAAAGAAGGCTTTTCAGACCATGCTCTGGGAGGATTCTGAACACGTTTGTAATTTATGATCACTCACTTTAGAAGCGATTAACGGCAGCAGAAACCTAATTACAGCCTCCCTGACTGAGTGCAGTATCCTTTGGGGCTCGCATTTTAATTGTTTTCTATTTACATTCAAGTTTCCAGGGGCTAACTGCCTAGCAAAGACCCCCAACTAACCCCTTCCACTAAAAGCTTCATTTATTCTTAATAACATGTTTATAGACCTAGCCTCATTTTTCATCAGAAGGTCACGTTTGTTATCCGTGGTTGTTAGGGAAATGATTAAGGAATCCTGGAAATAGTGGAAGTTCCTACTAAGGATCTGCACAAATATCTGTTAACAAAATGCTCTTTCCAGCCTGTGAACAGCCATTCATGAACATCGACAGGAGGATGCGTATGGCATATGGGATCTGTACCAGGGAGAAGAGCACGAACTGCCTGCATGGTTCAGTTTAATATGCTCTAATTAGTCCTCTTGGCCTTGACCAAAACATAAATTACTGTCATTGGTGTTGTTTTTTACTAAGGGGAAAGTGGAATAAGTTCAACCCACCTCAGAGAGGTAGGAAAATATTATTGCAGACAATAAATTTGTCAGTACTTTATTTGGGGAACTTGAGTCCAGTCACTCTGTCGTGCCAGCAGCCAGGCAAACGCGGAAGCTTTCAGATAGAAAGATAAAGCTGTAGAAAGGTCTCTCAGAAGAAAATCTCCTTAAGCAAACTGAAAGCACAGATTCCACTGAAGAAGACTGGTGAATTTGCATTTCGGGTTTACTTCTTTGTATTAAAACTAGAGTGACCATTCATGGGTGAAGAGCTCAGTGTGGTAGGTCCTGCATCACTTCAAATCAAGTATGTTAGTCCAACCACAGCACGCTTACAGAGCAAGGCCACTGGTGGGAACAGACAGATGATGCTACCGTGGTGTTGAAGAGTTCGTGACACTTAGTTCTAACAGAATGTTTAATTTGAATGAAAAAGAAGAAAAAAGGGGCTTAAAGTGTGACTTGCAAGGGGACTTCTGTTTTTTTGGGATGAGTTTAGATGCACATTTAGATTACTGTGAATTGCCACACATCAGTTAAGTCTTGGCAAGAGAAGCAGTAGTTGTAGTAGTTCCCCCAGATGTCAGGCAAAGAGCATTTCCTTGAGTTCCTCTGAAGGGCTTTTCAAGACAGCTTTTAACTCATGAGAAATATTGAGCTAGACCCAAGTGACTTTTCTCAAGAAAAAAATTTGGTTGAAACTGGTACATTCCTCCAGGAAATTCAGTTTGGACTCATCATTTTCTGATGAAAACTGCATTCATCACAAGGACATTCCTGACATCTCTTCCCTGAATGGCTTGAAATCCCCCCATAAAAACAGAGCAATTAGATTAATTAATATTTATAGTAAGGAAAGTTGCAGTCCTGCTTCCAGATCCTTTTTTGGGTGCTTACAAACGCAACCTCCAGCCATCATCTTTTTGTCATCATCTGTCATAGACAACTTGCAGAGGACACAGGATGTGCTGACAGTCCATACTGGACTATAAGAAGGACTCCCTCTATCTCAAAGTTTCACTAGTCTTCCTTGGGCCTGCAAAACTTTTTAAAGCCCATTTCTAGAGTCGTGACTGCTTAGTTCAAAGGCTAGCAGCCAAGTTTCCCTCCTGGAGGACATGTCAGTCCCAAAGGTGCTAACCACAGTGGCAATGAAGAGGCAGAGTAACTCCTCCCTGCTGTGAAGGTTGCTGTGTGGGTTCAGGTAGCAATGTTGGATGAGGTGGTGCATGCTCCCCCTTGGGAGACGACTGAGTTTGGTTAAGTGTGCGATGAACACTGGGCTGTATAAGACTGGGCTGTCATGAAGCATGGAGGAAGGAGTGGTTACCTGGCACGGTGGCTCTCAACAAACTCCGTGTGCCAAAGGAAGTTCTTGCCTCTTTGCTAATCACAGTGCTCGTTCCAAAAGGGAATACCAAAGGGCTGGCTGTGTGGATGATGACAGACAACTACACATGCCCTTGCCTTTGGGTTGTAGTGCACAGTGCGACTCATGGAAGTGCAGGGCTGTGGGATCTCAAGAGGTTTCCTACCTCAGCTTGCTGCAGTGATGCAAGGGTGAGTCTTTCTGGACCCTGAGATGGAGGGTGTGAACCATCAGCCCATCCTCCCACATTGACCGTGGAGAACAAGTGAGGTCTGATGTTTTTAAAACAGCCTTTTCTTCACAACAAGGCCGTTGCCCTCACTCTTACTGTATTCTCTTCTCTAAATCAAACCAACATGATTCCTCCAGCCTTTCCCTGTAGGTTTTGCATACTCCTTCCATCACCTCCACCATCCAACTTTTTTTAGACTCTCATTTTCCCCTTGCTTCTCCTGAGGGATCTTGACACATACATAAATGTTTCTGGGGATTCCAACAGACCATTTTCTGCTGAGTTACACTGCTGGAAACCAGAGCAGTTCCACTCACTGGAAACACTGAAATCAGTGGAGCTACTGCAGTGTACACCAGTGGGAGGTGAGCAATGCTCTGAGCAATTTCCCCATCTATTTTCCTCCCTTTCTGTTCCTGTTCTCTTCCAAGGGGAAGAGTGAGAACAAGAAGATGAACGGATGTGTGCACCATACAAACACATCGACTCCCTCTAGTGGCTTTGAGTCCATACAGAAGCCAATGGCTCATCCCTTCATCTCCAGCCTCAGAGGTTTGTGGCCTGAGAATCAGAGGGTGTGGGATCATGCACAACCAGGGACACTGCTGGAAGACATCTCATGCTATGAGACTCTTTTGCCTGAGGAATGAGCTGATTTTGAGAAGAAATAGCTCATGTGCATTCGGAGGAGAAAGCAATGGAGGCAAGATCTCCTTGTGAGTGTGAAGACCTCAGGACACGCTCAGGATCAAGTACAGGACCGCCTCTTGCTTGCAGTGCCTCTTGTAGACAACACCTTGTCCAAAAAAGGCTTTTATTCAGATTTCTCAGAGCCCTGTTACCAGAGCTGCTACGATTTGCCTGTCTTGTTTGCCCTATTTTATTCAGGGCTGTTGTTTCTTAGCTCCATGAAACCATACATGTGTGTGACTGCTCCTTCCTTTTATACTGAATGAAGTCCTGTGGTGATTCCTGCAGCTTCAGTAAGCTCAGCACCCCCAGTATCATTCCAAATATCCTTTTTTCTGAATGCATGAATGCAAGAGTTAAATTAGTTTTACTTTTTCAGTAAAAAGCCTTTTTAATTTTTGTACTTTTTTTACCAATACCACAGCTCCCTATGGGATTAATTTTTTTCTCACAGAAACAAAAGAAGAGAATTGTCTTCAAATTGTAGCTACAGAGGACAATGTCAAAGACATGCTCATTAGCTAACTAGGTCCCCAGTGCAAAGATTCCCAATGTCCCTCTAGATTTCCTTGGTTCCCTGCAATCCCCAGTCCCATTACCAGCATTTGGGCAGCTATGCAGTCCGCATGTTCACACTGCAGTCTTGAAGAACATAGTTTTTCCAGCATAGCTTGCTGCTGGTCGTATTCTCTGGCCATCACTGGGAGCCAAGTCAGAGGCTTGGTCATGAATTGGGTTTGTCAGATCTTCTAAAAACCCCACTCTGAGCCCTCCATCGACACAGCCCACACGTCCTCCTCTTGCAACATTGCCCGTGGTGGTGTCTTGTGTCCCTGGCCTCTCCCAGCTCTGTGTCTCACCCCTTCCCTCGGAGCAGTGCTTCTCACCTCGTCCCTTCACTTCATGAAGGGCTTGCTCTTCAGGTTGTAGCTCTGGAGCATCTGTGCCTACAAGCCCTTCTCATATCTATAGCTAACACTTACCGGTGGTTTCTGCAGCACACCTTAAAGATGTGTTTTCTTGCGTCTATCAGTGGAGCTACAACTTTGTCCAAGCTCTTCCTACCTCAACATTATCGCAATGTCACCTCTGCCTATTGCAGTCACTGCTGGCCACCTAGGAAGCTTCTGCAAAGGTAACTGTCCCAGCATGTGGCTTTCACCATGTCACGCCACCAGTGCACTTCCTAGATGCTTCCCCACCTCATTTGTACCAGTCCTTTTTGTCCCTTGTTCTATTTTCATGTCACTTACCGCTTCCCATGCAGTATCAAGAAGCTTTGCACGGGTCCCTGATTTTCGCCTTCATCGCATGTGTGCTGGATTTTGTGCTCTCTCCTATGCATGGAGGAAGCAACCAAAACCTCTGCACACAGGTAGCTCACAGACCTCCTGGCAAACCTCCTTTAAAGTCTCTTTTATGACAGCGCTAGGAAAAAAAGCACAGAAGTTGGGCGATGGCCTGTCACATTGAATGCTCCTATGCCCTGTGACAGTGGAGCTAAGAATAGAAGAAATGCCAACAATAATAATTAGGATGGGCTAATTTTTATTATTTTTCCATGGAAACTGGAGTGTTTCCATCACTGTGACGTCTCGTACAGAGGCTTCCTTCTGTAGCCGGAGGAGATAGAGAGGCACAGTCTCTGCGGGGTGACTCAGACCCTCTTCTTGTTGCAGCAGAGAGGGTCTGGACCACACAGCTGAGCTCAGGTGAGATCGATCCCTTGGGGCTGGAGGGAGGTGAAAGTTTGCAGCTGCCTAAACCCCCGTGCTTTTAATGGAAAGGAAAACGTTTCAGGGTTTTTTAAGAGACAGCTCTTAAATTCTTGATGTGAGTTTTGGTTTTCCTTTTGTAAATGAAGTTAGCAATCCCGGTTCCTGACCAGTCTTTGTTTGCTGACAGTGTAAACTCCTGGGGCAAGGGTACTTTTTCTCTCCGATTGCTGCAAAGAGCTTGGCTGCTTGCTCATCCTCTCTTGCTTGGGCCTCTGGCTGCTGCAAGGGCACGAAGGGATCATCATTTTCAGTTTACAAACACAGGCATCTCCTATTTTTTTTGTGG
>NW_009608859.1:26328-72969 GCF_000690535.1 Cariama cristata
CCTGCTGAATCTCCAGACTAGGACACTGAAAAACATAAAATTAGTAAAGCTTCAAATCCCCGGCTGAAACAATTACAACTCCATGCCTGTGCAGCGATGAGATGTGGTTGGATAACGTAATCACAGCTTTACATGGCTGCTGCTGATCTCTTGGTTTACAGTGATTTCATTTCCTCTCTCCCACCTCCTTTATATTTTCTATTATGTAAAACCCTAAGAACTAATTGCAAGTGGGTGGATCAAAGATCATACGTTTTAATTTTCCTTCCAGCCTCACCCACTCACGGTGAGGAATCCAGCATAACCCATTAAACTGTAGGTACTTGCTGACAGAAAGGGAACCATCTGCTGAACAACTTCTGTTAATTATTTTGGAACACATGAACGAGAAGAAAGTACAGGCCCGTAATGACCTTTCCCTTGGTGGCAGAATCCACTGCAAAGTAGACAGTTGTGGCTTGAAGCCAAAAGTTAATGGTTAGTGTTGGCACAGAAGACTCAAGCGTACTAGTATTTATTAATTTCCCCATAGTGGAGAAAATATTCCAGGCATTCTGAGTATAAAACTTCCTAGCACCTGCACAGAACCAAGCTCCAAAATATTAATTTAGAGCATTATTCAGAGTCCCTCAGAAAATGTGGACTTCACATGTTTACTTCCTTGTGGTGTTCTTTTTGTTTTGTCACATCTGATTTGGTCAAACAACCTTTTGTTTTGTTTAGCAATGAGCAATATTTACACAGGGCTTTTTTGGCACATCAGAATCACAATTATTTCATGTCCCTGAGGCACAGAGGTCGATGGAAACTTATGCCCCTTGTAGACACGTGGACTGGTCGCTCATACGTTTTATTTTTATCTATTTTGTCTGTTTTAGTGCAACTGAATCAACTGGTTTTTTCTTTGCCCTTTCCGGTAGATGCCTGCTGTGCTTGATCCAGAGCTCATGGAGGTTCCTGAGAGTCTCCTTTCTGTGGAGCTGAGCAGACTTTGGATCACCCCTCAAAGTATCTGGATATCTTGAGTATGAGTTACCCATCTGCCTTTATACTTAGATGGTGTGAAACTTCACCGTGTTTCTTAATACGCTTTGCAAGAGAGCTGTGCCACTGTTTTGAGGGAATAAAACAGAAGAAGGATATCCCACTGAATGCTGCAGAGTATTTCAGCTGCAGCTCTGTCACTAGATGCTAAAATATTGAACCTTTGAACTGTGTCTTAAATTAAACAAGGAATTGCCCATTGCACAGGGGACTTGGTCTGCTCTGTTTGATCTCTGTGGGTTTTTTTGACTCTGGAGACTGTGGTGTTTCAGTGCAAAAAGACCATTTCAAGGACAGTTTCTTCACGTGTCTGACCAGGGGCTCTAACCAGGAATTGCTCTTTCTAGGTCTGTGTTTGCACCCTTACTGCTCTAATAGCAGCAGGTAAAGTAAAGACGCAACATAAGTGGTAAATTAAAAGCTGTTTGTGTCTAAGTCATCCCATCTGTGTCTTTTGGATAGGAGTCAACCATCTTTGAAACCACATGCATCAAGCAATTGGCTAAATGTCCTTGTGGACAGGATGTCTCCTATTTGCATTTGAAGTGCTGCGCTTTCTGTTTAAAATATGAATGCAACTCACTTATACCATTTTCTTAACCTGTTTACAAATAGTGGCTATTGCATAATCGAAAATAGGTGTTAAAATGCTGAAGCTGTCAAAGGACTTTAAAGCATCTTTGTGTGAAGTACACGAGATTTATTGAAAACACCTGAGGTAACGTACACCCCAGCCTCTCCCCTGCCTCCAGCCCAGCCCACCACCTCCACTGCCACCCACCACCACCTTTGAAGTCGCTTCATTGGTCATAGACACCCCGCAAGTTCGGGTACACACCTATCATTCAAAGGGCAATATATTATCTGCATGACAGATGTAATCAGTCCCTTGGTCTCTTAGAAGTGCAGCTGTTGGTGAATTCTTTTTTGTGAATGTAATATTTGAGAAGACTTAAGTTAAAAACTGACACTTCCATTGAAATCTCATCTCCTTTGGAAAGAAGGTTCCCGTTTTCTGGCTCTCCTCCGTGTGTGACAGCCAGGGATGTGTCAAACAGCATTCAACTGACAGTTTCCAACAGAGATGCCATTAGCAAAGATGGCATGAAAAGAACCCTCCCTTAGAAACGTTTTTTAATGTGAGCTGTTTGTTTTCAGAGCTGTGGCAAGGCCAAACCAAGAGGAAAAACCTCATTCAGGAGGAAGGCATATATTGCAAAAAAAAAAAGAAAAAGGAAAAAAAAAGGTACTGCAGCTTGGGAACAGGTAACGGTAGATGCAGAGGAGCCAGAGGGAGCAGGGCAAAAGGGACGGTGGGAGAGATGCAGGGACCAGCGGTGTTGTCTGCGATGCTGGACCATTTTCACCTTATTTCTCTATGCATATGGCAAGTAAGATGACTCCTGCCCAGAAATCACACTAGAAAAGGACTCCAAAGTGTGGAAGGAAAGCATCTCCTTGCCTTCCAAACGGGGAAAGGTCCCCATCCCCAGCTGGGCCCACTGCCCAAAGTTGTGGCTGAATTGGGAAGCGAACCCCGAGCCGCCCAAAGGCTCATCCAGTCCCTGAACCGCAGGCTCGTCCTTTCCTTTTATTGGTAAAAATAAAAATATGACCTTCTTTTGGCAGCCTTACAGAGCAGATGCTGCTTTTTAGATGACAGCATAGAAATGCAGAAAAACTTTGGGGATTTGCAGAAATTCTTTCCAACGACAGATTGTCTGGTCTACTAGTGTCATAATGTCAGCCCTGAAACATGCCATAAAGCTTTCTTTCAGCAGAACAAACATAACCCCCTAGACCAGCTCTTTGACAAGTAAGTAAAACAAAACAGGGTAATTGCGGCTGGAAACCCACCAGGCTCTTAATGTGACCTCTTGAATACTAATAGTTATTAGAGATGCAATGAATAAATGTCAGGAATATTACAAGCGATGCGTCTTTAAGAAAAGGACTCCAGAGGCAAGTTTGTGAACAAAAGACTTCTGAATGTAAGTTACAGTAATGAGGAAGCGCTCACGTGGCTCCTGGAGAGCCTGGATGTATTTTTCATGCGCTGGTGGACTGCAGGACAGAGACGGAAGACTCCAGGCTGCTACAAGCTACCAGATTGCTGGATCCCCTGACGCAGAAGATAAAAGCCTAAGCTCTTTATGGAGCTGCTTCGTTCCATAAACACACAGGCAGAAAATAAGTGAGGAGGGAATCAAGAGGGTATGGTATACCGCATGTTGATGCAACTTAGCATCTTCGGAAGACCACAGGTTGCCTATGAAAAGTCTTTTGTGTGTGTGTGTGTGCGTGTGTCAATCACACGGATGAGGCATGCATGTATACGCAGAGATCAGCCCCAGGTGCCCAAGGCTCTCGGAGATCCCTCTCCTCTCTCCCTCCCACCCAATAATTGGATAACTGGAGGAGGTGGATCAGTAGTGTGTAATGTCTGGGGTCAGGGTCAGAGTGCTTCCAGGGCAGGAAAGCTACCTTTCCTGGCAGAGTATGCCTCTGCCTTTAGCTTTGGGCATTCTAATTATAGTCTCAATAACTTTTCCACTTCCAACTATTTCCCTTTATGCTCCGACACCATGTGTGACATGTCAGTGCACAGGTTCTACTCAGAGTTAATTTTGTAGAGAAAGCAATGCCAGAACTTTAATATATATAGCCAGAGACCTGGTTTTGCTAAGGCTAGACTGCAAAATGTCGAATATATGCTTTGTTATGCCATTCTGGCCCAAGGAAATTCTGGGTTACCTGAGAAGTTTCTGCTCCTCTCTGTATAACAATGAGAACAGAATTGACAGAGTAAAAGAATACAAAAAAGCGTCGTATTTATTTTGTGTAGGAACTGGAAGAGGAGAGAAAAGGGTTGCTGGGTTTTTCCATACAGGGGCCTCAGTGCTGCAAAGGAGAGGCCAAGAGGCTTAGTCCCAAATAGCCGCAACTGTGTGACCGTCATTGTATCCCACTGGACAGTACCTTTTATGTCAGACTCCTTGCACTAATTTTTTAATTGGAATCGCTCAGATGGCATGGATACTCCCTTGGCTGGTGTTTGGCCCTATACCCATTGCAAGGAACAGGTGGACCTCTGTTAGCCACACTTAAGAAAGGTGCAGAGGTCTTGTGGCAACCCAGCTAAAGCGATGTGAAGCTCATGCAGAGCTGTTCTCCTTTAAATTGGCTTCTTAGCTAAGCCATTTTTGACTGTGATTTCAGCGGGTCAGATATGTCAGCCTGTTTCCTTTTTCTCATTCCCTTCTCCAGTGTCACCAGTGATATGACTTAAGACTTGGGAGGTAGCACTGAGGCTGGTTGGGTGGTGTATATAAAATAAGACACTTTAGTTTCAAGGCTGGGATTCAACAGTTTAGCTGCACACACTGGATAGAAAAGTGTTTCTTTTTATTGGTTCCGAGTGTGCCACGTTTAAATGTCACAAATTAGCCCCTTGTCCCTGAGAGAACAGGAACCATGGACTTCTGCCTCTGCTTGGCTGCTCCCTACTCTGCCATGCCCTCACCTCTTCTCCTCCTTCTAAGGTAAACAATCCCTTGGGAGTGTTCTTGTGGGGTTTTTTTGGTTCTTTAGCGGGAATACAAAGTTTGAGCCCTAAAGCACAGGTTTAACTTCAGTGACTGAGCTTGACAAAGTTGTATGATATAATAAAGTTTTTATAATATAATACATTACAAAACAACAAAGGTACACCAACACCCAGCTTCAACAACAGAGTAAGGCAAGCCGGGGCAATCTTGTTTTGAGCCTGTGCTGGGTTCCCACGTTGCAAACCCACGTCTCACCCAAGAGCAGAGGTGTTCTACAGGGGAAACTGTGATCAACGTGACGATGATTAGACCCAACATGGCACGAGACTGAGGTCCTAATTGCTTTAATGGGTGTTTGCATCTAACTGGAGCAAACCTATGCACTGCAAGATGCGGGGCATGGCTGGAGGCTCTTTTGGTGGAGAATTTCTTGTCTGAGGAGATGGATGATCTGGGCCAGTTACACAGGCTCAGTGTTGGTGGGCTACTAGAAGGATGTTTCATCCTGTTTCTCGCTTGCTGCAATTAAAGTTCCCCTCTATTAGCCCTCCTACACTTCACAAAACCTTTTCTCTTTGCTAGTGACGCTGTGACTCTCCTCCTCAGCTGCTCCCGTGTTGTGCGGTGTGATCACCAGCCAAGCAGCGTCAGACCAGTGCTTTCTTAGTACTGAAGTTCAGAAAGATGTGTCCGCCTTATCTGATCGGCCTGGAGAGCCTCGCCAATTGCTTTGTTCTCAGATGTCCACGTGGGGAGTAAATCCCACTGCACTGCCGCGCTAAGGAGCAAATCCTCCTAGGTGCGGGATGGGATCTAAGTCGATGGGTACCCAGATAGACTATCAGATCTGTCTGTCTGCCTATGAGTCCTAAATAACACGTTGGCCGTGGCATGCATACCCCAGTGTGAAGTCAGCCAGGAACAAGCCAGAGAACCTGCGTCTGACCCTGAGGACATTGCTTGAAAAATATTTTCCAGAACTCGGTGCCTGGGGACCTGCAGCTAACAAACATTCTGGAAGTGTAATCACAGCCTTTGGCTCTGCTGCCGAACCACCTACGGGAGGTGAGTTTAAAGAGAGCGGCTTTAAAGCTGTCAACATAAGGAGGAGGGAAGCCAAATTGCTTTCGTGCTTGCGTTCGCGTGCCAACTGGTTTGTCATGGGATTGGTATGTAGCAAAGATAGAGTTGTCTGCAGAAAAGCTGTATTATTCTTTTTTTGGATGGGTCCACTGGAGATCAGTCAGGGCCCACAGTAATTTCCTGAGGGGACAAATCCAGCCCTGAGATAGGCCACTGGCTCCTCGGTGGTTGCATAGAGCTTTGCGTTGGGTCAGAAAGTCAGCCTTTGAGGAGAAGAGCTGGAGAAGCCTTCCAGGAGTGAGAGCCGATAAGACAGCAGCTCCCCAGCTGTGCCGTGACCACACAGTGCCGCATATGTCATTGGAGTAACGAGAATTAATAACCCTGGGCCAGATTCTGACCTCTGCTATTTAGGCATATATCCCTGGCAGCTCCACCGGTCTTTCTGTTGGGCTGTGCATTGGCTTGTGTAACTTGGCTCAGCCCTCCCACAGCCCGGGTCTCCTTGTCTCCCATGGACTTTAGCTGAGGTTGGGGACATCTGGTCCCTCTCCAAGGGACGTCTGTGGAGAGAAGGATGTAGCACCGGGGAGCTTGCTGAGTGCCAAAGGCTGTACTCCTCTGCAGAGCGTGGACCACTCTTCCTCCTGGCATCTGAGAGAGACGTGGTGTAAGGAATAACCAGCCAGGGATGCAGTGCTCTGTGTCGGTAGAAGGGGGACCACTTAGATTTGGTCAGAATGTGGCATAATGGGTCAGAAGTCATGAGCAGGGACACACACACTTGATAGAAGAGAAACCCCTGCTCCCAGGCAAAGCACGTGGTGTATTCCCACAAGGATCCACGTGAAACTAAGGTCAATCACATTAACAGGAGCTTTTCCAGATGAAGAATTTCCCAGGTGTCCCTGCTGCAGGGTGAACAGTGTTGGTCAGCATGGAGCAATCTGAAATGACCCCACTGGTGTGAGCTCTGTCTGTGGGCTGTTGGGACAGGCAGAGCCTGAGTGACAAGTGACAGGGACAAGGTGGCCACGTGCAATGGTGCAGGGCAGGAACACCTGCCCTTTCCATTACCCAAACGTCCTGGGAGGACAGGCAAACAAAATCTTTCCCCTGCAAACTGATGCCCAGTGCTCTTTCAGGTTTTCTCTCCAAGATGTAGACACACAGATGCCCAAGGTGGCATATTCAGTATTTCTCTCAACAACTTGTTAAGTTCATTTGCTCAAAAATACACATTAACGTGAGAGTAGGAAGAGCCAAATGGACTGTAAAGAAGCAAAGGTCTAAATTTATGCCACATAAATCAGGCCTAAAGTGTCCCCAGCCTGTGCTCGAAGAGCTGCGTTTGCGGTCTGTGCGAGGATGGGGTCTTTGCTTGGCTCACCCACTACCATCTCCTTGGGCACCTCGGGGTGAGAAATATCACAACTGGCCAAGTTGCCATGGCTGGAGGGACCTAACAAACTGTCCTCCTCTAAAATCCCAGCCAGGCTGCAGCCCTGCGAGAGACATGAAGCCTGAAGGCTTTCCTCACCCTCGTCCATAAAGGTGCCTTCCCAGAGCCGTGTGGTCGGCACCGGCCACCTCTCCACGCCTGGTGCTGCGAGGACAGCCGTGCGTGAGCTGGCAGCCCCCGCAGCCTCCTCCCCAGATGTGGCTGCTCCCTGGGCGATGCTCAGCCCACACCCTGCGTCCCCATCCTTCGGCGAGCTGTTCCCACCCTCCAGCTGGCCGGGGAGAGCCGCCAGCTGCCTCCGTGAGTCAGGAGAGCCGGCTCAGCCCGTCCTCACCTTTCGGAAAACATTGGCAGCCGCTTGCAGCCCCCTCCCGGGACACGACTGCAGGAACATTTTCACAAATAAGGTCTGCGATGTGTAAAAGGTGCGGTGAAGAAAGGCAGGAGGAAAACTCAGTCCCTGCTGTCACGGGGCGCTGGGCTCGAGGGGAAGAGGTCAAGCCCATGGGTATTGGGGATGATGGATTTGTTAAAGTCACTTTTCTTACACCGCTGTTGTCTTGTTGATTAAACCACAAACAACCAAGCCTGGCTCAGTGACTCCCAGGTTTATTGGGGTGGACAGATTGAATGGCACTTTCCTTATTTAGCGGAGGTGATCTGGAGGTAAATCGTTGTGCTCGTGACTGGCTAGAGATGCTCAGATGAAAAACACATGCAGGACTGAAGGACTGCGAAGGGACTTGTTAAGTCCACATGTTGTGTTGTATTTTCTCTCTATCAATCCCAAGCTGCAGGCACTTAGAGGACCAGGCAGACTCCTTGGTGCACAGTTCACCTGTAGACCTCATCTGGGTTTTCCCCTCAAGCGTGGGAGACTCTGCAGCCCCAGAAAGGCTCCAGGATGGAGCAGACAGTGCCAAGCTGACGGACTCCACTGAGGATGAGTATGGTGTTGCTCCCCAGACATGAAGCAGGGATATTTCCTTCCACGCTAGCTCAGACTGGCAGGATTGGCAGAAAGAAAATATTTTGGATTCGCTCTTTAACATGCAAGTATGGGGGAACTGATAGTGTACTTCCAAGATCATCTGGGCATTTCCAGGCTACTGCAGGGCTTTAGGACATGAGTAATGCCCTCCTGTTTTTTTCTGGGGACATGTTGTAGCCTGTAGTACGGAGGTCCCGATGTTTGCTGGGATACTGCCGAGTGCTGTGCAGCCTGGGGTCTGGTTGGGCACAGGCTAAACCTCTGCCCACCCTAGCCAGCTGGTACAGGTGGTCCCTTCTCATTGTCAGTTCCTGAGTTATTATATGATATGATGTGTTTATCCATCTGTTTGCAATCTTGGGGAGGCTGGTGTGGTTTTAATTAATGAGCAATTGTTTATGTGGTTGTTGAGCAGCGCCCCAAGCGATTCAACAGGGGTGGGGGTGCTTATAAATAAAACAATTATTATTACCCAACTTCATTAACATGCAACACTGCTGTTCCTTCCTCCTGTCCTACCCCCTCGCTGCTGTCTCTATCAGGTGGGTCTGGAAGGGAGAGGAGTTGGCAGAGCCCAATGGCTCTGAGCAGTGGCAGTGTGGACTCTCTGGTGTCTCCTAAGGGCTGAACCTTCCTCTCACCCAGGCCAGAAATAAGATCACTCTCCTCCAACCATTTCCACAAAACTTACAGAAGCCAAATTCTTTTTGAGAGTTTTACTCATCTGCCAAATTTAGCTGAAATCATCAACAAGTTAAAAACTACTTGCAATAGATAGATGTTGTATACATACACCTGTGCACAGTAACTATATAAATTCTGTTTTTTCGGAGATTGAGGCCCAGAAATGGACATAGGTGCCTAAAACCAGATTGAGGCAGAGTTTAGTATCTGAGTTTCAAAAATCCCTCCTAGAGGGGCTCTTGGATGCTCCCAAGGTGCTGGATGCTTGTGTGCCCATCAGGTATTGCAGCTGGTCCATTCCCCATGACCTACTTCAACTCAATAAGGGTTATTCCCAGGTCTGCTTTTTTACTGCCTGCCTTCTTATAGCTTCTCAGGCAAAAAGGGTCCCTGGAGCCTTGTGTTTTCCCTTCTCCAGGAGATTTTATAAATGCTGCTGCAGCAGGACTTTCTTTTTCCCCAATAACCAGAGCAAGGCAATACAAATCAGCGTGTTCAGCTTTGCACCTGATGCAAAAGTGGAGCCTGTGCCCACCCCCACTGCTTTGCGTTATATTTCAGATTTAAACCATCAGGTGCGTATTACACTGGGGGAAACCCCAGCCTGGCGGCGGGCAGCTTTCAGGGGTCCCCTCCTGCCTCCAATGAAGGGGTTGTTCGTGCTGCAGCTGTAACCTCACAAATTAAAATAAACCAAGGCCCCTGTATGACTCCCTGGCAGCCTGTTCTTGCTGAGCTGAGGTGAGGATACCTCGCTTGTCACCTTATAAACGTGTGCAGCTTGTGTCCTCCCTGTGAACTAGGGAATGACTTTGCTTCCATAATGACCAAGCCTCAAAAGGTTTTTTAAAATGCAAGATCTGATCCTCCGAGCACTGGGTTGGGTGATGGGACATGGCAGCCTGGTGACAAGGTGACTGTGGGATTGTGTGATTTGGAGAAGTACACTGCCAGTGGCTTCGCTCTCCTTGTCCCTGCATGGCCATAGCCTTCCTCTGGCCCTGGGACATGAAAGATGCAGCCAACTGGCAGTTCTCCAGGGTTCAGGTGGTCACTGGCCCTCCGGGTCGGCATCTTTGGGGATGCATGTGGGCAGCCCTGACTTATTCCAAGGGCTGGAGGGAGCAGGAGCAGAGCCCAGCTGGCTTTTCTCAATGACTTGCGTGGGTCTTCATTCCCAAGCCAGGCCAGACTAACTCCCATAAAACCAGGGCTTTGGGGAGAAGCATGCCCTATGATCACACCACAGAGAGACCCAGACGTGCTCCACAGCCACAGTACCGTGCAAAGTAAGGCTGCCCCATCAGACAGCTCTGCTTGACCCTCCACATGCAGTCTCCTCACTGGGGAAGGGTGGTAGATACCACCACATCCCGGTTTTAGCAGTGAAAAGGAAAGTCTAGCTGTACGTTGGACAGGTCCCCATCAGGTATCAGTAGGTATCCTGGGAACTGTATCAGTCCTGCAGCATCAGCTGGAGCTGTAGGAGCTCTGCAAAAACCTGAGATGCCCAAATGCTGGGACAGCAACCTTTGAGATGTCTTTTGTGCGGGGCAGCCCAGACGTTCAGAAAGCAACACCTTTGTTCCTTTTCTTCCTCGACGATCCCCCATCCCAGCACGTCCATACCCGGCAAAGGACGAGGAGGGGATCACCAAGCCGAGCTCTCCGGCAGCACAGCGGGCTGTGGGTGGCATCAGCTCTCCTGTAGCTCTGAACAAGCGGGAGCGACAAGCGTCCACGCTGCATGAACAAGCGTGGGCGTTGCTCCGGCTTTTAACGAGCCGATGAGCTGCTGAACGGCAGTGACCAGTGGAGCCGGTTAAATGCAGAAGGGGAACATGGCTGGAGGGCTGGGTTGCCAAAACTCTCCTCCGAAGCACGTGCTGATCCATGGAGAGCACTATAGATTATTTCTCTGTGTGCGCTTGCCTTGCCAAATATAACTAAGTAGCGGGAGGTTGCTCTGTTTCTAATTGGGTGATGAAAGCCCGTTTAGGAGGCCAAAACCGAATGGTCAGAAGCAGGGGAGGCAGGAACTGAAATGGCACGGATTCCCCATGCAGCAAGGACTGAGTGGTGAGCACCAGCCTCTCCGCTCTGTGTCGATCTCCGTTCTCCTCATGGCACAGGGGAGAGACATGAGGCTCGGGGAGCTCGGGGCTGCACTTGGGGAGGATGGGGTTGTCTCCTGGGAAGGCCTTTGCATTAAAGGGGGGTGGAGAGTTCATTCTGAGCATCGAAATATGTTGGCTGTACATTGTATTATATTCGTATTAGGCTTTCTAGGAAAAAAAAAGGGGGAAAAAAGAGCTGATTGGAATGACAATTTTCATCAAGCAAAGGCTTCAGTATAGACAAACCTTCAATTCCAGCAGGAAAGTGCTCGGTTTCTGCACAGAAGCATTACTCACTGCCCCTCCGACATGTCCTGTCTGAATGAAGAAGGCAGCATGGATCCTGCAGAAAGCAGAGGAGCAAGAGAAATCTCAGCCTGGCAGATGAGAAAGAACCGTCTGGAGACCTGGAGCACGTGGTGGGAACAGGGCTGAGCACAGATGCTCCCTGCAGACTCAGTGGTTTCGAAGCCATTCCCACGGCACCCCTCCTACCAACCCCCCGTGCAGTTTTGCAGCACATCTATGGGTACCTCATCTCTGTGGGGTGAGAATGAGGGACTCCTGAAGGCAAGAGCCGTGATCCTCCCCGCTTAACAACACGTTGCTCCTCAAAGGGAGAATATAATGCCCTTAGCCTCACTGGTGTGGGGTCTCAAGTGCTGTGCAACAGCCCCGTGCTTCAGCAAAGTCCCCGCTGTCATCCGAAGAGCTGGCAATTACACATTTGGCCCGTGTGCTGTGTTTGCATAGGAGGGGAGAAGAAGAGATCCGTGTACATGCGAGATACAGGGGAGTGAAGTGATGGAATAATTCATTTAGTATTGGGACATTTATGAGTCACCTTCCTCTTCCCCTCCCCTCCGAGATAGATGTCATAATGGAGACTAACCCCGCAGTAATCTCCATATAACATATGTGATATGTTTACTTATTTCTTTCCTCTGTCTTCCCTGCTCTGCAATGTAAATAGTCATTTGTTCCTCTTCCAGATGCTGGTACATGGTCTCACCAGTAGGAAATATATTATCATCCAATAAAACCAAATTCTTGGTGGCAATGATGATGATTTATTGATTTTGGCTCTGTTGCCTTCACAGATGGAAATAGAAGCTGGCAGTTAGCTCATGTCTTACAACCCAGCCTAGACCATTCGCTTTAGCTTGCTGAACGCTGCACTTTGGAGATGGTATCTGCTCCTCAAAAGAAAGTTTCCAGGGTTGTGGCTGGAGTCATTTAAGACTGCAATCAATGTTGATTAAATGTGAACGCATCATGGGGACCCCGACTTCCTAATGGCAAGCTACCTCTGGGATAGAGACATCCAGGGCACATCTCCAGCCCTGGAGTGATGCGTCCGCCCCAGTAAACATACGCACCGGGAAACTTGCGAGCCAACCCAAACAAACACTGCCGAGCAGCCTGCAAAGTCCTGACCCATGGAAACTTCCTGGGTCCAAGGGGTCTCTGCAGCTGGAGAGGATGTCCTCGCTCGCAGCTGCTGTGGTTGGTCCCTTCCCAGAGGCAGCCCTTCCCTTTCCCTGCCCACCCTGACCCCATACGAAGCCGTGGGGCTCTGGGAAGTGGCCTGGGAGACCCGGTGTGCCTCCTTCCCAGGGTCTAGTGCCGGGCTGCTCTGCTTACTGGCAATTCAGCAGGCAGAGCCTCCGCTCGAGCAGGGTTTCCAGCCGAGCCCACGCACTTGCGCTGTGGGAAGAGCTGAGACCTTTGTGGTTGGTTCGTGTTTCAGAAGCCACTTGTGTGTGGAAGCCTCTTGGCTGGGCACTATTGGCTTTGCAGAAAGACCTTTTTTTATATTTTTTATTTATTTTTTTTTCCCTCACCGATTCTCTAACTGGGCCAAAAGGAAGCCCGGGAGCCACCAGCAGACCCGATAGCACGTTCAAGGCTGAGTAGATACTGGTGGCTTTTGTGCAGAGTGAAGATTAATGGAGTTAACAATTGAATCACCTTGGCATGCCAATGCAGCTGCTTTGGGGGCCTGGTTTGCCTTCCCCTAAAGAGCCCCTGGCTTATAAAAGAAGAACCACATGAGGTCCCTGAAGGCCGAACCTTTCCTTGCTACTCCGGTTCACAGCTTCTTTGGAAATACACCGCTGGGGCTGGATAGGGTCTGGGCAGAGCAGTCATTTCTGACACACCGGTAACCCTCAAGGTAACCTTTCCTTGTTGGTGTCCCACTTTGGGTTGCATAACCCCACGGGGACATGAGCTGGTGGAGAGGGGTTCGCCCAGAGCAGTTGATGAGCAGTAGCTTGTTTTCCCTGGCAGTAACCTGCTGGCACAGCCGAGCCTGGGGCTAGACCGGATTACAGCCGCCCTTAAAACTTCTGCTTCATCCTCTGATCGCTCCTGGTCAAAATCTTTCATCTGTTTTGGGAAAGTTTGGTTAACTTTCATGTGGTTTCCAAAAAAGAAAATCATCCACCAGAATTTCCTGTTATGCCATCAGTCTCCAGCCCGGCCAAAAGGAGCAGTTTACTGTTGTTTACATAGCTGCAAAAATGTACTAGGACCTTCCCAGCCCAAGGTGCCTGCTTATTCTTAAAGCCTGGCCTCCCGAGGCTCCAAGTGCCATTTGCAGCTGTGTTTTGCTCTGCAGGCTCTCGTTTCTGGGGAGGGAATTTCTCCGAGGCAGGAAACCATGTCTTCGCATGCCTCCGTGCCGTGCCTCGTGCCAAGGGGCCCTGATTCTGATGGGGGACGCAGGATGCTCTGGCAATTGCAGACGTGTACTGGAGCCTGGAGAGCGTGGCCGGCAAAGAAGCTGCTCTGAAAGCTCCTGCTGTCAGCACGAATGTCGCTAAACTCATGGCATCTCCTGGCTGGGCATGGAGGGAGGAGAACGGCTTGTGGTAGAGCAGCGGGGGTGGGTGAAAGTAGGGATGGAGGGGCAGGAGGAGGGAGGGCAGGAGGAAGGGGGCCCATGGAGCTTTCCAAGAAAGCTTGCTCCTATTTGGGGAATGATGCTGAGCCCTTGACAGGCAGGAGCCAGGCATGGAACCCCACCTAAAAAGCCTCTGAGGTGAGTGTAAAGGCAAGCAAACAACCTCTATCACAAGGGGATTCCTGGAAGCCAATGGAGAACATGTGGTCTTCTATATTTTTGTGTTAATTGGCCACTTTTCTGGGTAGTGGGTTTTGGTATATGGAAAAGTGGGTAGTTGCACAGGAAAATGAACTTCTCCTCTGAAGCAGACTTGCCATGGGATTTAGACAGCACAGGGGAAGCTATTGTACCCATCTGCTCTCTGTGCCTCTGCCATGGGGGACCGCCAGAGTCCTTAGACAGTCCCAATGAAAAACACCTTCTCAGCAAACACTAGTTTAAGTGTAAGTATTAAACAAACCATCTGTCCTTGGAGGTCCAACTGCTGTCTGGGGAGTCAGGTCTTGCAAAGCAAGCCTGGCTTTTGGTCATCACCCAAAAGGGCATTGTGGGAATGTGTGTATGGGGAAAACCCACCGTAGATAGTTGGGGGTCAGAGGAGGAGAGGAACCATTTTAATTCGTACTTTCTAAGTGCTGGAGGCATCACTGAAGTCCTGAGAGCCTAATAACCCCAATACCCCCAGTTGCCTAATGATGTGCAATGATGCATTTCTTTCTTCACGGAGACCTAAGGGATTCACTGCAACAGGATTGTGCTGTGTTTTGTTGGCAGAGCAGCACACGTTTAACGGAAAGCAGCAAAAGGCTAAATCTAGAGGTGATAGCTGCAGTGATTTCAAGGTCTCTGGTCTTTGGATAGCTCTAGAAGACCTGCCATGAAGATAACCTCATTTACCATTAAGTTCCTTTCACCTGTAGGGTTTCCATTTCCCAGTAGAAAGAGCTGAATCACTGAGCTTCCCCCAGGGCACCGATCACAACCCATAAAGGCTGCTGAGGTTTATGAAAGGAAAAACCAAGTTACGGTGGTCACACATCATATTTGAAGTTTATAAAGGGTTAATAAAAAATTAACAGGCAGTTTTGCAAATGGTTACTCGCTTTGGTGCCTAATGCGGTCCTTCACAGCCATCATTTGCTCATTAAGATCAATTTATAATGCAGAGTATTCAGACCTGTCCTCTGCTTATCATTAGAAAGAATTTGGTTTCATTTTTCTGATGAGAAAGATATTTTAACAAAAACACAGTTCCTTGCAATACACAAATAAAATGTTTGAAATGGCTTGCTCTTTACGGAAAAAACTAATCTTTTAAACATACATTTTGGTTTTATGAGAAAAAAATCAGTTTCACTTGTTCCTTCTCTTTTTCCTTTTCCAATATGGAAAACTACAAACAAAATAAAACCTGTGATCTTTTTCATAATATAATAATCCTTTTGGCCACATTGACTTTAAAAAACAGTTCATAAGTATACCCTTAACAAACAGCCTGTGCTTGTATGTTTACATAGCTACTGATTCACAATATTCTTAAAATTATAGAGTCAAATCTCTAAGTCTTCACTTTGTTTTTCCATTAATCGAAATTTGTGTACATAAAGAATGAACAAAGAAGTCACTTTTGACCTAAGTAAGCGTGTGAAAAATTTTCCCAGATAAGAAGTGATAAGGATTTCAAAATATAGTCTTTAGGAAAATCTCTGTGCAAGGTAAAATAACAATGTGATCAGCATAGAAAACATTTTTTTTTTCAAATTTTTTATTAATTTTAAAAACAATACCAAAATATTCTCTTGTATGTTTTTCAGTGCATTTTGGAAAATGTTTCTTTTGCAGAGCAAGGCAAGAAAAGTGGAGACTGCAGTCTTCTTGGGGTTGCCTCCTTAATCGAAACCAGCATCACATAATGCTTTCCAATAAAAAGAATGTTCTACCCGACTGGAGCTCCAGTCCTACAATAATCAGTCAGAATGCAATTATCCATCCTGGAATTAGATCAGTAGAGCTAGTGAAAAAAAAACCCAAACCTATTTTTAATAATTTTTTGCTTTTCCGTTTCCCTAAATGAAAAGCTATTTTCAAAATTTCTTTAAATTGAACTGTACTTGTTTGAATATCAAACACCAGAAAAGACATTTTTTGATGAAAACTATACTGTTTTATGCCCTCCTCCTCCAATTTAAACTTGGCAAAATAAAAATATACCTATAAAAATTGTTCATTGACTCTCTCCATGGAAAATAGCTCCTCTTTTCTGACTCCCTGTGCTGGTGTTAAGAATGAAGTTATACAATGGGCAACTTCTCTGCCCAACGGTGGGTGCCCTGGGAAGGTAAGGCCAACAGTTTCAGAAGAATTCCTGCACATTGATGAGTTGGTAGATGAACAGACCCTCATCTTCTGGTCAAGGGTGTAGGACCTGCAGTGGAAATGCAGTTGAGAAGGCCTTGGGTTTCCATCTCAGCTGCAAGGCAGAATTTTAAGCAGCAGCCTACAAAAGTTCTGAATCAGGTCCATTCAGGTCCAGTTCTGTCTCCAACAGGAAAAAGACACAACAGGAGAAGTGCATATGGTGTTTCTCCCCCAAAATCTCACTACCTCCAGCTTGGAGAATTTCCGTAACCTGATGTGACCCATGTATTTAATGATCCCACTGGATTGCTCCTCCAAGTACTTGTCCAATCTCCCTGGGAACCCAGGTAAACTTTTCACACCCGTAATTCCCCTTGGCAAAGATTTGCACTGGTCCGTTACCCACTGTGGGGGAAATATCTCCTTTTGTTCAGTTTGAGCTCGGCTCCTGGTGTCCTTGCATGGTGCTTCTCCTCTCCCACATCCTGCGCAGACATGGTTCGGTACTGCTTGGGGAGGAAGGTTTCCCACATATGAATCATCCACAACACTCTCCAGAGCATTTCTTGATGCCCCCCAGTCATGTTAAGTAACCAATAAATTTCAACAGCATTCAGCTTGTGAGGGTTGATAAGATCACAGTGAGAAAGGGGACAGTGCCAAAAATATTGAGCTTTTTAAAGGATATGCCATATAATGCTTTTAACATTTGTAGTCCTTAAGGCCAAAGGGATCATTAGATCATCTACTGTGACCTGTATAATGCAGGCTGGAGAATTTTGCCTGCTTACCCCCGCGCTGAACCCAGTAATAACTGATGTTTAAGTGAACGGGTAACACTGAAGGTATTAAAGCACCAGCACATGAAACTGCAGCTCCAGTAGCAAGGAAGGATAATGAATCTGTCAACTGGAGGCCACTGTCCTGGGACTGGAGAAGGAAAAACTAGTGCCTAAATTCACACAAGTGAGGTAAGGAGGGCAGGATGCTTGTGGCTACTGCATGCCCATTAGCTGACCTCATTTTTATGGAGGGTCTGAGAGCAGAGTTCGATGCAAGAGGGGAGAGGGAGCATGGGGGATGGAGAAAATCCCATGTGGTTTTGTTAAGGACAGATCCTGTTGCTCTAATGCAATATATAATCATAGATATTCAATAAGATAACTGACTTCTTGGACAAGGGGAACTAATGGTCCAAATCTGACCCTAAGCAATTTAATATTTTATTTGAATAGAAAAGGAGTGAGAATATGGCTACAGGGTTACACTGGCAACCCCTCGAACCTTCAATGGAATAACAGCTCAAAGAAAAATTTCCTTTGTTTCTGGGGGACTGACCATAGGACATGACACCTGAAGAATATGTGGCACTAGTGAAAAATGCAGGTAATACAACGTTGGGTGATATTGCCAATTCTGAGCACTACCAAAGAGGTAGCCGAAGTAATTTTGTGGAGTGGCAGACACCTGGCCACACAAATGCAAGGTCAAGTGCAAGCTAGAACCGCTCCCTGAACTGGACACCAGTAGCTTGGAATGTAGAAGATGAGATAGATGGATATACTCCTTCATTGTGGGCTGACTATGGACTACCAGCATGAAAATAGCTCATATGTTGGTCACAAATATGTTTAGGCTGGAAATCAGGAGAAATTTGACCCTTAGAGACACAGGACTCCGGACCCCTCACCAAACTCAGGGCATGAAAAGCCCAGAGCTGCTTGTGTCACACCGGTAGGCACAATCTTGGAATTAGGAACGAAAGCTTGTGGGATGATGTGTTGGGTGTTGGACTGTCTGGAATTTCCAAGAGGGGTTAGAGGAAGAGCTGATGCCCATGTTTGTCATACAGCATTTACAGCACATTAAATTAATCACAGGCTTTGGAACTTCCTGGCTTTTGCAGGGGATGAGCATTATTTCCTCACCACAGCTCCTGTCCCGCTCCTTGTGCAATCTCACTCCTGGATTTGTTTTTTTACCTTTCTCTAAAGCTTTGGTGACTAGTGCTTCATGTGGTGACTGGTGCTTCATGTGGTGAGACATGGACCCTGCAGAAGCTCACCGTTTGGGAGATGATGTCAGGCTATGGAGGACAGACTTGTCAAAGGCTCTGTGATGGGTCAGTGCCAGAGGAAGGAATAGTGACTAGTCCCAGCCAGAGCTGATGACCACAGCACCAAGATGCTTCTCAGGTGGGCCTCACTCACTGCCCCTGTCATAAAAGCATCAGTAGATCTGTGTTCAAGCAGAAATTCTCTCTTCAACTTAAATAGGTAATTACAGTCGGGACTCCTACTTCTGCTGCAGGATGGGTCATGGGCCACTTCCAACTCTCATTTTCCCCTGGCATACTTTATTCTACTGCATGCATGATCTCTCCTGATCTCTTCTTGTGCCACACTGCAGTTTTGGAGGCTTTTTGAACTTCTGTCTAGAGAGATCAGCTGTGTGGTTTTTTCCTCCTCCTCTGGGGAGGAAGGAGGTAGCATGTGTGGCATCACACTATTGACTCAGCCGATAAAAAAATTGCTTACCTGTCCACAGATCAAACATGGCTTTTGCTCTTAAATTGGATAATTCTTGCTGCACTTGCTGCATCAACACATCGGCTGCAATACATGGCGGGGTTTGTTCATCTGTTTTCACCGTAGCAGCTGAAAGTAAAACAAAGATCTGACAATGTTCATGTATGGAATGCTATTTTTGATGAGGTGGCGTCAATGAGAACATGAGAAGAACGAACCCCATAAACACGCTCTTCTTCCCTCCCAGGAGCTGGCTTTGTTAGAGCTGAATTTTCAGCAAGTTCTACCTTTTGCCGTCTCAGCTGGGTGCCAATCCTCTTCCTCCCTCCCAGGAGCTGGCTTTGATTGTTCTTCTCCATTTTGGCTCCTCCTCAGAGGCAATGATTCTTCCCCAGGACAGCACAATAGAGGAATACAAGTGTTTCTTTATTTCTCTTCATGGCCACCTCCTTCTTCTCATGTTATCGCCTTTTCTGCTGGGGCTGAGGGCTCCAGCTGACCCCCTGTTGCATTTGGTGCTTCATGTGGTGAGACACGGACCCTGCAGAAGCTCACCGTTTGGGAGTTGATGTCAGGCTATGGAGGACAGACTTGTCAAAGGCTCTGTGATGGGTCAGTGCTAGAGGAAGGAATAAGACGTGGACTTTGCGTTGGCTGGTTAGGTGACCGATGCAGGGGGTTGTCTCTCCTGCTGCTTGCTGTGGGAGCAAGACTCTTTCTGTGCTTGTTACTGCAAAAGCACACAGTTTTTCAACACCAGCACATCCTGCGCGGCTATTTGGCATCTTCTATGTAAATTATTGATTGTCGGTAAGTGGGACAGATATGATACACGTGAGTGCACATGGTGGAAGGATGAACTAACGTGGGCACAGGGAGCTGTATTTTCATCACAGGTTTCAACGGGTGTTTACAGAGACTTCTGCCTTTCAGCCACAAGCAATGTGAGTGCAAGTGCAGATGGTTGTCTCTGAGTACCTGGAGAAGCAGATGGCACAACATGACCATCACTGGCCAGTGTTGTCACCCTCTAGGGACGTGTCAGCCAGAGCCAACACTTGTGCTTGGCAATGAGAAGCGTTGGGCCCCATCCCGCTACACCTTCCGTCTAAAATATGGCAGGAATGTCATAGGTTTCACCAGCCCTACAAATCAGGCTCAGCCTTGCGAATGCTTCACGTCGCTCTACGTGGAAGGGACCAGGAGGGAAACATTTCACGTTAAGAAAGCTCTGGGCAGGCACCGTTTGTCTGCAGGAGAGTGTGGCCAGGCCTGTTTCATTGCTGGGCACTGGGGACAGCAGCCTTCTTCCACCATCTGGGTATAATAAATGAAGAATTTGGGTCATAAAAATTTCTACCCTGTTTAAGATGCACGGTATTGCTTTTCTCAAGCTAACTGCCCCTGGCAGTTTCAGTTAATACTTCCGTTTGAAATAAAAACCTTAAAAGCCTTTTAAGTTGACATTGAAAGTAATTTGGGAAACAATGTGAAAACATAATCTCTCTTCCAGGGTCTTTTTGCAAGGTATGGAGTTTAGCAGCTCTGCAAACCCTTTGCCCATGGCAGACAGCCTCTGTGAAACCTCAGGAAGAAATGTTTATCCTAGTTGTGCAATACCATCTCTGGCTCCCATCCTGGTCTTGCACTGCTACGATAATTGTAGATGCATCTTTTCTCCAGGGGTTTGTACCAGCTAATGGGAAAGTTCTATGAAAATGATATTGGAGGAGGTAAAGATGCTTAGGGGAACCTTGGCACTCTTGGGCACGTGGCAGATCTCAGCCGTTCTGTGGGGCAAGTGGTGAACGGAGCAGCCTGGCAGGGGCTCATGGGCTCATGTTCCACTGTCTGCATGGGGTCTGCCCCACACGTCCCAACCACATGCAAGGCAAGGGGCTGAATCTCCTCGTTTCCCCAAGGGAACCATGAGTCACCCCTTCCCAGGCAAATCCCTCTGCACCTGCAACGACCCTTGGCAAAGGAAGTGGGAAGATGGTTTTGTGCAAAATACCTCAAATGTTTCCACTTTGCAAGGGCTGGATGAACCCATTTTCCTGGCAATTATTTTTAGCCATTTTTCCACAAACATTTTTCCCCTCGAAAATACACAGAAGTTTGGGTTTGTTTTTTTTTTTAATTATCATGTGCTTGGAATCCTGTCTTTAGCAAGTGCATGGCTGAACAGCTGTCTGTGAAATGAAGTATTACAAACATCATTTAAGCTCATGATTTTGTTTACATAGTTTGTGGAAAAATGGTAGAATTTCACTGATGTCAGAAATTTTTTCTCAGGAGTTTTGTTTTGGAAAGGACGTCTTTCTGGTAAAGACATAACTTTACGTGCACCACACCAAACACAGGCGACTTTGATCTTCAGTAGTGCTCTGAGCTTTACTGTAAAACAAATGAATAGAATTTCTCAAGAGAAAGGTTTATCACAAAGAAAAAAAAATACATGGAGGGGGAACTGTTTTGAAATTGGTCCCAAATTTTCCTTTCCAATTAATCTGCAGCAGTATGACTGTTACTCCAAGACACTCCAACTTAGACCAGTCCCAAGGAGCACACAGTGAGAGATGTCCCAGAGGCACTAACTAGATACATCATGGAGGCATGTACTGACTGAAGGCACCAGGGGTAGACTTCACCTGATGGTATATCGAGGTCTACATCTGAGCTACCCTCCTTACATCCCTCTACAGCAACAGAGGTCCAATCAATATGGGATATAGGCCATATGGATGCCCATGAGGAAGATGTCCAGGTGCCATCCTCCTCAATCTGAACTAGATGCCTACATTTGATCATGAAAATCACATGTGAAATATGATCTTTTTTTTTTCCCATTTAATATAAAGAAAATCCTGGGATGAATTTCTCAGGTGAAGACGCCCATGCCACTGACAATAAAATTAGAAGAGAACATATCTTAAGTTGACCAAGGTGGTTCACAGGTGGTTGTAAGTGCTGTGGTGACACTCCTTCACTACTTCCATCAGTTAATGAGTTTTTAAAGATGATCCTGGAGTACCAAGCACTGGACAGATATTCAACACTGTCTAGGAGCAGGAATTTCTATTCTGCCAGGGTTTCCAGTGCTTTGCAAAATGAGAATCATTTCCATTTAGAATTAAATGCTAAAAGTTGATATTGCCTTCAGGATAAAAATAGTAAAAGAGGGTGTATTGGGATGTTTTGTTAGACTGTGTTGCAGGAGGTAATCTGTTTTGACTTTTACATTATATCAACTTTTAAATATAACTGATTATGTAGAACTACATAATCTACTGTAATAGAGCAGTATTGTATTGTGATATAAAAGTCAAAATGTCACAAACCAAAACTATGTTATCAAAATGCAATGCTTTGACTTTTTCCTGACCAAAAACTGTCATTGACATTTGAACAAGTTCTTGCTTGATTTCAGAAAGAATAGTATTTTCCAGTGGAAAACCTCTTGGTCAAAAATATTTTGACTGGCTCTGCTAGGGATAGAAACGGAGAGTGACTGCAGGCATTGGGTACACGGTTGGACTTGATGACCTTTGAGGTCTCTTCCAACCATAATGATTCTATGATTCTATGAAATAAATGCTATGGCTTTTCTGCCTGAGTCATTCTGCTCAGTCTTACTCTGTCCATCTGTGGGTCTATGGGCCAGGAGTGGAGCTGGTATTGAGACACGCACAGCCATACACAGCCAGGAACATTATTTCTTTCTTTAGACAACAGCTATGGAATCCCAGTGACTTGCCCTGCTCTTTACTTTGCTGAGAGACCAACCTTCATGATAACCCAGAGATCCTGTGGAATTATCTCACCTATAGGGACTGTCATGGAAAAAGAAGTCCTGGTGGTCTCCTGCTCTGCTTGGCTTAGGGGCAGCTGATCTTGCACGCTAGTGTGTACCTCTCCATTTCAGGCACCGTACAGGAGAGATATTTAGGATCAACAGACCTGGTATCAATGTTATTACCACAGCCAGAATACTGGGACTCAGACAACAGTGAGAACCAAATTACTCTTCCTTTCTCAAATTTTGGATATTTTCATCAACGTTCCGTAGAGCAGAGGGGAGGTTTCCACTCTGCACTTTTCACCTGAAAAATGCAAGGTTTTTGATGTAGTCATTTTCTTGCTACCCAGTAGGTCCAACACCAAACAGCCTCATTACCCTCAGAGACAAGTTACTGTTAATGGTAATGTGTGAGCAGCAGAAATTGTCACTCAAGACCCTTTTAGACTGTGGCTCAGGGGAGTCTCTCTTCCCAGCTCCCACCAATACATATTGCTGCAGAAGCAGCTGAGGCTGTGATTAAATTGAGTCCCTGTGGATTAGGAACCTTTAGTCTGGGGAAAAAAATGTGAATTTTTTATTCTGGGTCCTTTGATGTACACAACATTTCTGGAGTGGGAACCTTTAGGGAAAAAAAAGTGAATTTTTTTTTCTGTGTCCTTTGATGTACACAACATTTCTGGAGTTTTCCTTCATGACACAGAGAGATGTGGCCTTCGCCACAGAGGTCCCCAGCTCTGTCCATAGAGCATTTTCAACACCCTGATGTTTCATTTCAATGCTCAGCTCTACTGAGTCCCAGCTCTACCTTTACCTTTAGTTGTTGACTTGGAGTAGCACTGTCCTGAAGATGGAAACTTCCCTCATTTGGAGCCTACAGAATTTATATAGGAGGCAAAATTACTAATTGTTGAGACAATGGGGCTAGTTGCCCCAAAGAGTCAACAGTCAATGCCTTGCTGCCGTGAGGACTCGTGGTCAGGGTCTGACCCACACAAGCTCCATTCACGTGTGTTTTCAGCTCCTTAACACATGTTGTAGAACCACTATAAATACGTTTTCCATCTAGGCCCTTCCTAGCCCATGCTGAAAATGATGGCCTTAGTAAAATTTTACACCACACTTTAAGGTTTATGAGTCTGTAACGCGTAATTTACCCCTGGTAAGGGACGCAGCGGTGGTTTCGTGCTCCGTGCAATGCTCCGCCAACACTAGCCCTAAAGGCAGATCATCAGTGTTTAAATTGTGAAAAGAATGTTGATGACATTTTCTTTTCTTTCCTCCACTAAAGACAAGAGAGGTTCATGTAAAACATAAGCTCTGGCCCCTTTCCAACATTAATGCAATTTACTGCAAAAGTGCTCACTTTTTTAATTAAGCTGGAACGCTGCTACTCTTTGTAGGAATGCAAAACGAAGGGGTTACTGACAGAGGGAAGGGCTAATGACTGCAATCTGCTCTTAGCTGAGCAGAGCAAAACTTTGCCATCTCTGTTGGACTTTGCTCAGGAGCAAAATTTGGTCGATGGAGCAGAAAGCGAGCAGCGTTGGGTCCCGGCAAGCAGAGAGCCTGTTCAAATGTCTAAGGAGTAATTCTGCAAGCCTCTTCCCTCTTCAGTGAAGTCACCACGATCAAGTGGCTGGGATGTGAATTTCATAGGCTGATCTAGTTTCTGAATAAATAAAAGTCTGGAATTTTTTTTGAACTTCAAATGGCTCAAAATGAAGAATCTACACCCCCTCCACATGTGCCCGTAGCAAGCTGTTTATGAAAGCAGAGCATAAAATATTTGATCATGGTTTTGATCCAGAACATGCAAACATTTGTCCTCTTGTGCTGGTTTCACCTGGTGGCTTTCATTTTCTTCGACATAAAGACAGGGTGAAGCAAAGTAATAGAAAAATAGAAAACATCTTTGTCGAAAATGAGATTGCAGCTGTGTAACTGGAGCGCACAACCATAAATCAGAATGTCAAATCCAAAGCACATGACTTTTTGCGAGTTCTCCATGTGTGCTATAATGTGATTACAGCCTGGTTACTATTATGATTTAAAACAAAGTCTTTCATGCTAGAAACAAAATGCGGAATGTGAGCAGCCTGGGGGAGAGAGACGGGAGACTGTCAGAGGTGGGCTAGAGGGTTTCAAGTGCTCTTCCGTCAGGTGTGAGAGGACGAGGGAAGGACTCAACCCCGGCTTTGGCCGCAGTCTTAACATCAGGGACAAATTAGCCGGTGGTGTTCGTCTCTGTCTAACAATCCTCAATTAGGGATGGGGTAGGTTTCTATCTCCCCATGTCGTAGAAAATCCTGAAGCCAAATACACAGATTACAGAAGTCATTCTTTTCTGTCTATCACATAAACAAATGGTCCAGCTGTTATTGCTAAGATTCCAGTTTGAAAACTTGGACTTTCTTGTATAAACTTCAATGTAATGGTATTTAAAGTGTCGTAGACAATAAGCATCTAATCCTAGTCAATAAATTGCACACTAGTTGCATGAGCTTCGAGAGCTGTTAAAGACAGCTGTGCTTTTTTTGTAATTCAAGTCATTTCCAAATTGGGCAGCCCTCCTGGTGTATTTTCAGACAAACACAGTGTGCTCAGAAAATGTGTTGTTTGGAGCAGCACAAGCATGAACGCAAGGGCGTCACATCACCCAGAGACGGAGCGGAGATCACATTCTCCATTTCTAAGAAGCTCAGGTTGACGAAGGGGAATTGCTGAGATGTCTGTGAAATTAGTAAATGGCCCTACAGATCTCCCGAGGGAAAAATGTGGCCCCTGTAGAGAAAAAGGGGAATATTCCTATTAACTTCAGTTGAGCCAGCAATATAAATGGGTCCGCAGAGACTCCCGTTCCTTTCAGAGAGAGGGGAAAGAGGGGAAACATTTTTTAGCTATCACTCAGCTGTTTTGGAGAAATGGCAGCCTGTAAGCTCTGAAGAGGGTGGACAAAGCAATATTTTCCCGGAGCCAGCCTGCTGCCGTGCCCCTGAGGAAGGCTGCTTGGAGCCACATGGGCCTCACCAACGTGAGATGTCTGGGACGCATCCCAATGCACGTGACTTCTCCCACTGGGATCAAACACGAGAGGTCAGAATAAGGCTCCCTGGGTAGCAAATTTTGGGATCACGATCACGGTTTTGCAGAAAAAGCGGTAACCACCAGCCTCTCTAATTCCTCTTGTTGACCTCAGTAGGAGATCAATGCTTCTGAAGATCAGACAGGTGCTTGCAATAAGCTTTCAGAGCCTCCCCACCAGGCTCAGGATGGAAATCCTGGCTCAGATGTATGTTTGCAAGGTATTTCAAACGTTACATTTGAAACCAGTTAGCGCGGGGTCACTGCCTGGTATTGCAAGGTGCCCTGTGGGATTTGGTCGAGTCAAAAGGTGTCTGCACGCTTACTGCTGGGCTGTCACTCTCCCTCCCTTGGCAGCTGTGTTGACAAACATCCAGTTGAGCTGTTTCAAGGGTATTTTTCCACATCTGTGAGCACCAGGCAGATTAATCTCTTTCTTTCCCTCCCTGTAAGTCATTTTATGACCATCAGGCAGTTTACACCTGAGAAGCAGCCTTGCCTCCTGCAAGCGCTGCTCCGTGGTGCTCAACATCTGCACGTATCAAATATCCCTCTCCTTGTCAGCAGCGTGAGTAAAACAGACAAGCTGGCGGAGAAAATATAAATCAAAAGCCTCCACTGCAGGGCAGGATTTTGCCGGACCTTTTCATGGGGCCGAGTCCCCGGCACGTTCGCCTGAGGGTGTGCAAGTCCCACCGAGCACCTGCTGCAAGGGCATCCCACTACCAAGCTGGGTTTGAATACGTGCAAGCAAGGTGTTTTTGTTGAATCCATGTCTCCCTGCCTGCCTTGGCCCAGCACTGCATGGGGAATAATCCCAGGATGGCCCCAAGCCCATGGCCAAGACCCGATCCTGGAGCCGGGAGCCTTGGGCTCAATTTCCAGCTTGGCCACATGCTTCCTGTGTGGTCTTGGGCAAATCATACGCTGCAAGGGCCGCTCTCAGTTTGCTGATATTTTGAGAGAGCCGTGGTTTGGCAGGTGAACGAGCCACATACGTATGTGGGGAGAGGAGGTTTTATTATTAGCACCAGCCGAAACACAAGGACCGGCTCCGTCTGCGCGTGTTGCAATTTTGCAAGCGTCTCAGCGCAGGGTTGGGAGGAGAGCGTTCATCGGAGCGTGTGTACACCGGGGTTTCATCCCCGCCTTGTGTGCAAATGGTAGCATCTCTGGGAAAGCAACCCTTGACGATCTGAGCAGCCGTGAAACTAGTCCATCATCACGTATGTTCTCAGGAATGTGCGCTTGTGTGGGTCTCTGTAGACAAGTCTGATTCATCACCTCCAAAGCAATTAATAAAACTCGGCTGGCCCTTCCCCAATATATTGAAAATGATTTGCAATTTGAGAGTGAGAGTCAGTGTTGTTTTTCACATGGAATCAGTTTAATTAATCACACTGTTTGAACAGCTGGGTCCACCATGCATTTCTACTCGAGTTCAGCATTCCTAGAAAACTTGTCAAGTATGAATCAAAATAATACCATCTCCCTGCTTCCAATGATTAATCGCATATCTCTCCTTCTCATTCACACCTAAACATCAGCTAAATCAAAAGCAGCCTCCTTCCCCACCATTGAGTTTGTGGCTACTCGCCAGTCTAGGATAAATTATGTAGAGAAAGCTTTGAAAAGCTGCTGGTTTATCCTCAAACTTTTGTTATCAACGTCTGTTGCAATTTCACATGTATTTGTAGTCTCTAGGAGCCAGGGACCGCACAGAAAATGTGCACATTCCAAAATTAAGGATTTGTGGTACAGAATTAAAAAATAAAATTAATTTCTAGCATCTGGAAGTCCAAGTGAGGTATTTGAGGGAGGTCTCCAAAGGGCGTCTGAACAAAAGGCCAGAGCTTTGATTTCCAATGTGAAGTCTGGTATGTCCCGAACATTTCTGTTTGCTTAAAGCAAGACTTTGTCTTCGGATTTGCGGTAGTTTGCTGGCGCAGACGGCAGATCCTGGTCACTAACATCATGTGTGTGCTGTGAGCTGGGGCCATCAGGGTTCATGCATGAAGTCGTGGCCGTGCCAGCAAGGATGAACACACAAGAGGTGAATGCATGTGGGATTTCTCCATGAGTCCCTCCAGGTCTGGGAGGCTCTTGGCAAGTGGGTACAAGTTACAGCCCCACACCGTCCCTACCCAACAAACAACTGATTTTGAGAATGCAAAAGTGAAAATGTTTGTGAAAATAAGGGAGAACTTCAGGCAGAGACGAGAAGTTTGGCTCTTTGAGGGCAAAGAACGCTTTAGGCTGTTTGAATTGCCTGTCCTGACAGAGTCACAATATAGCAAGGTTCTTACCAAATACCCTCTCCAGAAACCTGCTCCCAGACCCGGGAGGGGTCACGGCTTGTTTCCATCCTACCATGCAAGGAGGCAGGAACATGCCATCGGTCATGAGCCTTGAGGAAGCAAAAAGAGGTTAGAAATAGCTGAGCATTCCCTGAGGACCACCCAAGAGGAGCTAAATATGGGGTTTCTTTTAAGTGGGGTTGGGATCAAAGAAGAAAGGAGATTAGAGCCAATAGGGAGCTAAAAGGTAACATCTGGTCCTTTCCAGTGATCACGAAGAGAAAGAGCTTTCTCTGGAGAAGCAAAGTGTCCAGAGGACCCTGTCCTTCAGCACAACAACAGATGCAAATGGAAAAGTCAGGCTTGGAGATGTTGCTTTGATGTCATCTTCTGGTCCCAGCATCTCTCCATGCTGCATGAGAAAGGCACCAGGCCTGGATCTATGATCTTGATCACTTTAGAGGCCACCTTAATCCATTTGTGCTCCACAGGGAAGTGCTACGTGGAGGTACCTGAGCTCGCTTGAAGGGAGGAAAACACTGTCTAAAGGGAATAAATGCTGTCCTGGTGCTTCCTCACCCCTGTCACAGCATCTCAGGGTCAGGACAAGGCAACATGTCCTGTCCCCAGGCAGCACAGCATCCTCCAGGGACAGACACATGAACAGACAAGTCTGAGGCTGCTCTCCTACCCTCCTCTCACTGTAGGCTGCCTTGGCATTAGTGACTTTACACCCATCCATTCCCGACGAGTGAGTCCTTCCCCGTGTCTCCTATTTCCATGGGAAACACTGTAAAAGACGGGTAGGCGAGGGTGAGGGCAAGCTTTGTGTCCTTCCTGAGCTCACCATGAAAGGCTCTGATGGGAGGCCATCAATCCGCCCTGTCACCAGGGGTGCCAATTAACCAGAGTAAAGTTCCTCTGGGTGATAAGCAAATCCAGTCATTGACCTTCTGAGGGCTGAGCGATAGCAGGACAAGTCCTTAACTTGACAGCTTAGTGGGCAACAAATGACAAGTCCCTGTCACAGGAGGCCAGCTGGCTTTTCCCAAAGGTTCCCTGTCTGCTTTTTAATCCTGTGGTCCAGTATTTTGGTGGTGATTTTGCTAATTCTTAAGGAGTGGAAAAGGGCTGGTGTCATTTTCTCATGGTCATTGTGTTTTCCCATCCCTGCTGTCCGCTGACCCATCTGCGAGAGCCCTGCCACAACTGCTGGCAGAGCAGATGTCTTCCAGGCTTTTAAATAGTGACACGCAAGTATGTTTGCCAGAGTACGTATGTCAAATCGCCTGCCAGGGTTTTGTCCTTAAATGTGCTGTTGGGTGATGTCCCCTGGTCTGCAGAAAATGTATTAAATACCAGATTGCTGCAAAAATTACCCCTCAAAATGAAACACATCTCATTGTCATGTGCTGTTGTTCAAAGTGGCCAGGCAAACCTGGCTTCCTCTGCAAATCCTTCAGGAGATCTCTGTCATGCTATTTAGCTGCCTGGGGTTGTGCATGGCAGGAAAGGGAGGGAATAATCTGTCCTCTACATCTGTCTTTGGCAGGAAAAGCAATCCTGGATGTATCTTGCAGCAAAGTCAAGGAACTTTCTAATAGGGATGATAATGAAGTCAGGACTGGAGTATCTGGGGATGTTGTGGTGTCTCCATCACCAGGTCGAACTGGTTCTGCCACAGGGCTGGAGGATGGAGGAGTAAAACTCCCAGCCCTGGGACACACACATCTGTGCACATGAAGGATGTGACGATGAAATCATTTTGCTGCTGCCTTAGGCTTCTCACCCACAAATTCCCCCCATCAGATCCCACTTCTTCTATATGTTTCTGGCAAGAAAATGCATACTTTGAAAAAAAATTAAAAAAAAAAAGAAGAAAAACCCTGGGTTTGCTCTCCATAATGATACCAGATATCTTGCCAACAAAAATACAAACCCTGAAATGGATCTAGTTCTTTTCCCACATTTTTCTAAATATAAGGTCTGAATAACAGCTCCAAGCTCTCGCTTGGAAAGAAAGCTGCAGCCCAGTGCTGGGGTTTAACTCAGCAGGGAGATGATTGCCTCCGGCGGTACCTCAAGATTGCCACCCGGATGGGGGGGTTTCCCTGCAAGTTGCCGCTGGCCGAGCTGCTTCATCGAGGCTGAAGCACTTGGGCGGCTGTGTGGGGCCAACCCAGGCCGGCAGCAGCGCATTTTGCTTCATGGAAGCTAGTGGGACACTTTTCTTGGGATAACAAACGCAGCAAAACCAGCAAGGTGTTGGGATCCTTGTGGTATCTGGGTAGACTTGGGCACCATGGGGACTTGCAAGTGGGTGAGCGGTCAGTGCTGGCCTTCAGATCCCTCGTTGGGGACTCCCTGCTTGGCTGTATTTTGATCTCATCCCAAAGGTGTCTACCTGCATCCTTATGAGCTGTCTTCAAAAGAGCAATAGGCAATTCCAAGTCACGCAGTGGAGTATAGCAGTCATTCTGCCTACATTAAGCATTTCTAGTAGGTACTAGCGACTCTTTCTAGTTTACCTTCCCACTCGTTGGATTGCAACAAAGTTTTTTAAAAAAATAAATTAGTAAGATAAAAAAAAAAAGACAACCTTGAGAACAGAAGTGATTTTTTTTTCATTCGTGCACATGCAGTTCATCCCCCTCAGGTCTCGTTGTAGGGTCCAGGATGGAGACCATAGGGATTACAGCCCAGATGTGCACAGGTATCAAGGGGATATAAAGGTCCTGATGAGTTCAGCAGCATTTGGGGCCAGCGCAACAAAACGTGTGCTGTAGAAGGCCGGCGTATATGCATTTCTGATTGTTTCAGCTCTCTTTAGATGCTGGTGAATTGCTTGTGCCTTGCCTGGGGCACTCCAGGGCAGGGGTATCACTCACAGGAGGTACAGTTGAACCATGGAGCACCACAGACAAGTTCAAGGCCAGGTGGGGAATCTGACTGAAATGACCAACCTTCTTAGTGGGTTGGGGTCTCCATTAAAACCTGAATATTCTTGTGTTTTCAGCTATACTATCCTCCCATAGGCTGCAAGGCTGGCTTTTCTTCCATCCACTATTCCATCAGGTCTTTTTCAGTTTCTTTTCCAGGGCCTGGATTGCATTAGGTTTACATGATCATCCACCACCTCTCCTTCAGGTTGTTCTCGTGGGGTCCTTTTGCTCCTCCCAACCCTTTTGCCTTAGCGGGAACTGGGGAGGTTGGAGACGTCATGGCTCTGGAAACACAGACCATACAAACCCCAGCATCTAGCCCTGGAGGAGAAGGATGCACGGAGGAAGCCTAAAGAAAGATTTCTCGGGTGCTGGAGGTGGGAGTGACATACACATGGGGAGCCCCTCTGGACCTGCCCCCGAGCCAGTGCCACCCTCCTGGGTGCTCCCTCAAGCCACGCTTGTCAAACATGGTGTCTGTTGAAAGGAATGATCTTTTCTTCAAATGACCTTTTGGAAAAGGTCACCATTTTGGAAGCTGTGCTTTTTTTTCAAAGAACATTGGAAAACACCGATTTAATTTTTTTTCCCCATCATTTTCATTTTTTCCCTCGTTCTCTTTTTTCTTTTCCATTTTCAGTGTCTGGATCCTCCAGTCCTCCCAATAAATGAAAATGTTCCTTCAAGTGGGAAGCTGCAGGGATGCGTCTGGGCAAAGCCTCCCAGGGACGTCTGGCCCCAAGCTCGGTGGGAACGGACACTCATTCGCTGGGAGCAGACTTTTTTTGTGTGGCAGTCGCTGAAAAGTGCCTGGTATCTGCCTGCGCTGTTTCAAATGTAAGTCAGTCATTCAAAACATTCCCTGTGTTTTTTAGCTCATAAAACTGCTGAAGTACATCCTGTACAGTGAACAAATTACTCAGCTTTAAGCAGATATTTATGCTAATTATCCATGGGAAGCTGTTTCTGCAATTGTAGTTTTTCATCTGCTGGCACAATATTCAAAAGGTTTTATGTGGCGTTAACTATCAGCAGTAAAATCCCCCGAAAGTAACATGAGAAGGAAGAATCTGCTCTGCATACATTTATTTTCTTTAAACGTTCTTGATTTGCCATCTATGAGATGAAAGTGTTTACACTCAGCACTCCCTCCCCATCACTACAGCAGCGTTCTCTCCCTGCCTGCTCTTGCTTCAGTTTATTTACCGAAGAATATTCATATTTTGTAAATCCCAGGTATTTATTCCCTTGATTATTTTGGCATGGTGCATTTTGAGGATGTTTGCTTTGTTTTAAGCAAATCCTTTTTCTGCCTTTGAAAAGCAGAGCACTAGTAGAAACAAAGGCAACAGCAATATTTGTTAATGTAAGTCCACGCTCCTAAAATATTTATTCTTTTTTCATATGAAGAAGATTAAATGCTTGCAAAATTCTACAGACACATGCACATATTTGACCCAGAAGGACGTCTCTTGGGATTTGTAACAGCAAATGTGTGTTGAACAAAACGTCTTGGCCCTGTACAAACTTACTTTGTGTTCTAAAAGCCAAAAACTTCATTTTAGCATGACCTTAGAAGAATAGTGATACTTTTAGTATTTCCTGGTATTTGGTGCAAGGAATGTTTTTATTTGAATGCAGATGTCATTTGGTTTACAGGAAGGATTTGGTAACATGTCCATGCCAGTACTGCACTTATCCCAAATTTCCTGCTATGGAGGAAGAACATATGTCAAAGCTCACTGTTTGTTAAATTGAAAAGATTCAGTACACCAGAAGCTTCTCTTCTAAACATTGTGACTTTGTGCAATTTACAGAATGTTCTATCTCCATTAAACAATAAACCCTTGACCCCTGGAGCTGGCTTTCAGGATTCTGCTATTTGAGAAGGTAGACATAATGGATGGCAATAATAAATGAAAAGTTCAAGAGGTTAAGAAAAACTGTTTAATTATTTCTCTAGAGCGTGGGCTGCAGAAGAATTGCATATCTGCCTTCTCTCTTGTAGGAACCCTGCAAGGAATGACTCCGGCAGTGCAGCTTGGGCAGGGTATAAAGCAGGTTGCTGGCCCTCAGCTGTGTTTATGAACAAACGGTCTCTAGATACTCTTCCATCTCTGAACCTTTCAGTTTTCTGTGAGTTAACTCCCTGCCAGCAGCGAGCCTGTGCCAGCCCCACAAACCTCAGCATCTGTTTTGCAAGGATCTTTTATTTGTTAGCATGTGAAAGCTATTGCTCATGTGTGCTTCCCAGCTGTGGTGTGCTTGGGCTCGGTATCTTTAAAGAAATCTTTGCCTTATTTGCTCGTTAAACCCAGACACACACAAAGCAACGCGTTCTCCCCTCGTTACGTGAGCCTGTAACGCAACCTCTGCTAACAGGTCACCGTTCCCTGCCTTTCCTCTACGGTAAAGCAAATCCAGGACAAACTTCATTATGACAAGAGAATCAGTAGGCTTTTCCTTCCTCCCCTTGAACAGACATCTCTTTTTTTTATGCTTCTGTTTGGTTTCTGTCACATCGCCTACTGCATTCTATTACTATGGGCTTTATCACGGGACCGAAAGCCCTGAGCTAAAATCATCATCCCGTTATGCAAGTCACTGTACAAACACCCAGCGAGAGAAAGGCTGCTCCAAAAACATCCACGGCAGGACAAGGGGCGAGGGGAGAGACAGGGATCAGGAGCCGTGCCCAAGGTCACCAAGCACATCCAAGGCAGAGCCCCAAATAGGAACCTGCTCCTGAGATCCGACCCTTGGCCACCTGCCGATGAGCATTTCCTTCTCTTGGACAACCCGTACCCTCCTTTGTGGTGTCTCTTGGGAGGTCTTCCACGTATGTGGAGTGTGGCAGGGCACAGGTATGGGGTTGGATGCAGCGGTAGGGTCGCCTAAGGAGGGGCTGGAGCATCTCTTTCATTGGGACACAAAGCCCTGTACTGCAACGGAGGGATCACCCAGGTGAATCTCCCCCATCTGTTTCCAAGGGCAAATGCTCTGCTTTGGGGTCACAGCTTGCCACGCAAGATGTCCGACCCCCTGTTTTTCTGTCTTGCATGGCCCGAGGCCACCTCTGAGGGTGCTTTGCAAAGGGGAAGTAATCATTTAATGCTGGGACCAGGAGATGGAGTAGTCCTTCCTTTGGGGTAAATCAGCTTGTAGATGTGACCTCCAAGATGCTAGATCAGTCTGCGCTCGCTAGAAAACTGGCCAAGGGCTTTCTATGACACCTTTTGAAAGGGTTTTAAAAGCTTTTCACATTCACTCTCTCCTTCTAAATGCCTTCATCTGCAGCTTATACTATCAAGAATCATTTTCCCAAGATGGACCTGGTGCAAGAAGCATGGCTTGGCTTTGTTCTTTCTAAATAAGTTCCCCCCAAATCAGCTTTCCCTCTCTACCTACTGTATTGGATATGAAAGCATCCCAAACACAAGCCTCTGGTCCCCCCACAGCACCATCAAGCGGGTGGGAAATGAGACGTCAGGTTGTGACCCTGGTGGGACCCTCTCTGTTTAAATAAACAGTCCAGGTTTCATGTAATGTTATACTCCATCATGAGCCCTGGAACAATAACAGTGCAGGAACCATTCACATGACTTCTTTGGGATATATCAACAAACAGAAGGAGTGGTGAGCATTGGTGGCTTGTGCTGCAGGCTGGATGGGACATGTTCTCAGTCTGCCACCATATGAGCAAAACAGCTTTCCAGAGCCACCACCTGTAAAGTATGAAATAAAAAAGCTTGGCATAGAAGATGTTTTTGGCCCAAAGTTCGTTCCAAGAAAAAGTACATGTAAACATGGTTTCCAAGCATAGAAGTTAGGCAAAATGGTCTCTTGTTTGTTTGTGGCAATGGAGGGGGTCATCCCCAAAATGCCTTTGCAAGCAGTGTCCTTCTGCACCGCTGAGCTTGTGATGCAACCTCCTGCCCAGGTTTGGTTTCTTCCCACCGGGCAGCTGATTTTGGTCCATAAACTGTAGCGAGAGATGGCAGCCATGGCCTGTAGGTGATGAAAAAAACCAGAAAAGTCCATGGAGGTCAGAGGTGTTGTGAAGTGAGAACACGGTCTGTGCACAGGACCTGGGAGCTCACCCTGGCAGGATCACCAAAGCAGAGGGTTTTCTCCTCTCTGTCATAGTCCTGGAGTACGTGCCATTTTCCTCACACTGGCTACTTCTACAACGAGAAAGCCGTGGGATTTTGAGCTCAGTCTTCCTTGGTAAATTCCCCATCAGCTAATGACTAAAATAACGATTCCCCACCCTGTCCCCTCCCTTCCCCTTGTGGGTGTGGTGGGAGAGCAGTCAAAACCTCTCATTTCCACTCAAGAAGGTGTAAGGAGGAGCTTTGGCTCACGGTAAAAGCTGTCCCCGCTTGACCTGGCTGTCGGCGGTATCTGGCCCTTTGGCCTGGGGAGGTTCAAGGAGGCTGAATGGGATCATGCCCAGATCCCTCCCTTGGATGCTGCTGGCCACGCAAGCTGGCAAGGCCCAGGCTGGGAAGCCTTCACCACGTCCCTCTCCGGGCATGCTGAGTGCCTCTTGGCTCCATGCCGCCAGGGCAGCTCCATGTTCAACCGGCATCCTGCCAGCACCCGTCCGACCGCAGCACAGCGCAGGCTTTGGGACATGTTCAAACCACTCACTGCAGCCCCAGCCAGCGATTTAGGCAATTGGACTCACAAATGACCGAAGATCCTGCCACCTTTCCCTGTGGGTGATGTGTCCCGTACCATTGTTGCTTCTCTCTGGAGCATCTCTGAGTGTCCCCATCTTTCCTAGACCCAAAGCCCAGACAGTACTGCAGTGCTGGGGGGAGCCTGAAGGACCTGCCTTGCTTACAGACCTCACTCCTAATTATCTGTCGTGGCACTGGTGGCTTTGCTCGGCCTGTGGTTGTTCCTTGTGTTTGCACAGTTGCAGATTATGTGCAGAACCATCTGCTTGTCTTGTGTTGATTCAGGTCCAGTTTTTCCAGGCTCTTGTTGCCCGCAATGAACACAAAAATTATGCTTGTGATAGGAAAGATAGAAGACCAGCTGGTGACTGAGATGCTTGCTGTTCCGTAAAATGTAAGGGGAGGTGGATGAGTCTGTTGTGTAGGTCCACCTGGCTGAGCTCCCAGAGTGTGCAAGGGCAGAGACAGGTGATGTTGCAAACTGCCCAACACCTATCGTTCACTTTTCCCGTCCACTGATTTTGTAGGAACTTGGGTAGCCCAACTACGGGTGTGCCAGAGCAACGCGTTATGTCCCTGCAGCCCCAGCAGTATGGTCTTTACGCTCTGCCACCCCACAGAGGGGCTGAGGGGAAAGAGGGTGTGCAGGTTCCCCCACCACTGTGGGTCTTTCAAACGGCGACTATGGCCAAGTTGTCACAGCCCCTTCACTCTCGTTGCAAACTGGAGCTCATTTGGCCTCCAGTCAAACGTGACTAGCTGATGCGAGGTTCCCCTTCCACATAAACCCAAAACCTCAGTCAAAAAAGACTCTTCCTCATGCCAATGTCATCATCTGCAGGCTCCCTGTCTCCAGAGCTCCTCAGGTAGCTTTTCCATCGCCGCAGGCTAACAGGTACAAGCAAAGTTAAGGCTGCAACCAGAGAAAGTCCTGAAGTCACTGATCTATCCTGAAAGCAAACGGCACGTGTGAAGTCTCCTCTCAGGAGATTTTCCTTTTACTTTCTCTTAGTAGGGGAGACCCTGAAGCATACAAGAGACATGGTTGTGGTAGGATATGACTAAACCTCATGGGGTTTTTTGTTTCATATCATGCATTAGCAATGATGTCTCCCTTCTACAAAGCCACCCTTCCGCCCAGCCAGGGCAGATACATGGTTTTCTCTTTTAGAGTGACTCAGGTATCACTGAGGGTCCCATTTTCTAAGAAATAGGTGACACCATGCCTCGGCAATTTGATAACAGAGCAAACCAACCGCGATGGCAAATTTTCTGCTGGACTCACCTCCTCCCCAGGAGCTGTCCCTTGTCGCCTTTGCACAGCATCATCAGGAGGGAGTTTTGGTGGCTGTCAGCTCTGCCAAGGAACGAGGGGGAGGTAGGTGGCTCAGGAGATACAAACCTTTTAGGGACACCCTGGCCAGAGGAAAGCCAATTAAAATAATGACTCACTTGACCCCTCACAAGACAGCCAGCACCCAAAGTTTTCCACGCAGTGTTAAAAAACACCACACACTGGCCTCAAATCACGTTGGCTATGCCAGACTCCCACCTGTTTATGTGGAAAACTTTATGCACCCAAAGCATGAAGTTTTTCAGCATAATATGTTGGGTGGATCAAGGTTTCCATGTACTCCAGTGCTGTCAAAAAATGATGTCTTAGCCAACACAGGATGATACGAGGAGGGCACAGAAAGTTTGAGTCTTCAGGAACTCATTTGCAGAGAGTCTCTTGTTCCTTAGGCACTCAGAGACCTCTCATCTCCTGCCCTTTAGTGCACAGAAGCACTGCAGATTCAAGCCAGCTCTGGAAGATGAAAGAAAAGCCCCACTCCTGTACTGCTTTGCAGCTGTGCCCTGGGGGAGAGCCTTGACAGAAGTACCCTCTAACAACTGAAATTGAGAGGATGATCGGTCCAAAGCTTGGCACATGTGACAAAATAGAGAGCTGACTTAGGTAAAACAGTGCGAGAGGTAGGATCTAAAAGCAGAAGAGCGATGACTAGAGCGCCTGGTTAGGTAAGAAGGTATGTGGACTCTGCACAAAATGTTTGCGTCAAAGGATGAAACGGATGAAACATCATCTCTCAGGAGAACTGCCCTTGTCCAGAAGCAATAACAGGACTAATGCCAACTGGTTTTAATCTAGGATGAGAGACTTGTCTGAAGAAGCTGAGAAAGCTGCCTGGACAAAGGCGACAGCACTCCCAGATGCTCCAGAGCCCGTGAACACGGGACATGGTGCAACCTCCCAGCCAGCTCTTCGGCAAGGGCATTGGGTGCCCTGATCCCAAACTTCAGTCTTCCTTACTGCCATTTCAACACTTGCCCCCTGAAAGCACAGAGAACGGAGCGTTTCTTTCCTCTTTGCAGCAGCCTTTTATATATTTTTCCTTCAGCCACATAACTGCAGAACCTTTCAGGCTGGGAGGGACTCAGTAGGTCTGTAGCTTAAAGAGGGTCAGCACTGAAGTCGGATCAGTTTGCTCAGGGCTTTTCCAGTCACATTTAGAAAAACTCCAGGGTTTCACTCTCCAAATTCCTGGCTGGTATTAAGTCTCCTTAAGAACTTTCTCTTCCCAGGCTGAACAAGACCTGATCCTTCTGCATGTCCCCACAGGATGTGCTCCAGCCTGTCTTGGTGGCCATCTGCAAGTTTGTCAGCATTTCACTTGTACTGGGGACCCAAACCTAGACACTGCATCCCAGTCAAGGTCTAAGGAGTGCCCGCTAAATGAGAATAATCACAACCTCTCATCTGCTTGCCCTGCTCCTGTTGTACATTTCTCTCTTTACTAGTCACAATTTGGTATGGGTGCCTCAGCAAGTAGTTCGAAGTTCCAGGCTAAAATCATTTTCAATAGCAGAATGCAGTTGCATTTCTCAAACCCAGAGCAAGAAAGTATCAAATAGTAATAATAAAAAGTGATGTTATTTGACTGAAAAATACACGCCCCAATTACTACAAATTATCTGATGAATTCTCTTGCTAGAGAAACCATGCTGCGAAAGGCTGGGTAGCCTGGGGACAGTTGCACTAAAGCAACGCGTTTCTTCTTTGATACATTCTGTTCTTGGAGGTTCCTGAGTTGAACTCAAAGTTGATAGAGGTCTTGGGACTGCAGCAGTGAGTGACAGCTTTGTTAAGCTATGATTGATGACTTTGCTACCAAATTCTGATTAATGTTTCCTTCCAAACCCTCCTTGCCCTTGCAATATGCTGTCCATTAGCCCCTGCCAATATCTGCCTGGAATAACTTTCTTGCTGTGATAGGAGTTGTGTGATTATAGTTATCTAAAAGTGTGAATAATTGGGAGGTTATGCCATATTACATGCTTCATCAAGTTCTCTATTCAAGTCTCAGGGAAACATTTGAAGTTCAACACTATGTCTCAATTATGCTTGAATTTCTGGCAAGGGAAAAAAAAGTCACATTAACGAAGCTGTCAAAAACACATTCTGCTTTAAATTTCCTGGGACAATTGGACAATGAAACTTGCTCACTCAGTGAAGAGCTGCCTTCTCCTCACACTATTAACAGGCTTTTGAATTTATTGAATTTCTTTCTTGCTTAAGCTCTGAAACTAGATCTTGATAAAAAGGAGTTGCGCAGTGAATGAGTAAGCTCTGTAAACAATAGATTCTGTGCTGAGACATTTGTCTCCAGACAATCTATATGGAACGCAATGTGGTTCTGTTGGAATATATAATGAGTTTACAGTATGGTGATATTTTTAAATTATAAAAGAAATAAAATAGATCTGTTATTGTAGCTCTGGTGCAATATTCTCATTACTGAAAATGAGACTTTATTCGTATGTATGCTCTGGAGGGCACGGTTCTGGACTGGACTCTGCCCCAGGCATGCACTCTAGGACTTTGATGGGGGACAAGCCTATCTATATTCTGACAAATTCGTTTGAAATTTCAGGAGCAAAGAGCAAAGTGTTATTGTCGAGTTATAGATGTCAGCATTGGACACCATCACGGGCTTTCAAAGGGAGAGCTGGACATCTAACAGGGAAACCAGACGCCCAGCTGGTTTTCCTCCCAGGGATCACAGCCCTGTGTGCTGGCAGCGTGCTCTGCCAGGGCAGGGGAAACTGGTACAAGCTGAGGCTCAGTGTGAGCAAATACCAACTGAGAGGTGGCTGGAGAAGTCCAAGGGGTCCCCAGGAAGAGGTAGGAGGGGTAGGAGGATAGCAATAGCCATCACCTGTTCAGTTTGTTCTGCCCCTCTTTCCAGTGACAGACTGATTTGGGACTGGGAATTCACCATTGAGCTCCTTGCAGTAGAGATGGATGACATCATAAGACAAACAGGTTTTCTTTTAAGACAGTGTTGAGGAGTTTTTCTTTGCACAGCTTCTCCATGGAGTGGAGGCCATCTGCGTATCAGCTTCCTGCCCTGTACATTGGAGTTGTAATTTTGTGAAGAGGAAGAGCTGCTGCTCCGTCATAACGGAGACCAGGCAGGGACCTGTCTATGGTCATTCATATATGGGCTGAATGAGGTAACACAGGGCAGGAACATCAGTGGTGCCAGGGAAGGAGTGGTGGGCAATGCTTTATGCTCTTGCACTATGGGGGGATCACCAGTCATGAAGCTCCTTGGTCCATGGGTCTGGTGGGATGGCTGTGCAATACCAGATCACCCATGAGATGATGGCAGAGCCAATCCCGTGCCTGCTGTGGGGCTGGCCGAATGCATCACCCAGCCATGTCACCAGGTCCGGCATCACCAAGGTCCTCTCCTCACAGCCTCAGTGCCCTGCTATCATGGTGGGAGGGCAGGCTGGCAGGCTCAGTGGCAAGGTACACAAATTCACAGTGCGCCAGAGCATGAAGTCACCTTTGATGGGGACAGTAGCCATGTGGGTGGTAGCTCTTCCCCACCTTCCCCCTCTTTGGGTCCTTCCCTCCCTCTCTTGGGGTGCTCCCTGCTGCAAATCCCCCCCAAAGAGTGAACATCCCCTCTCCTGCAAGGGGCTGGACATACTGCTGCCATACTGCCTCTTGCTATGCAGCAATGGTGGGAACGACAAGGGAGAGAAAGGCTGCAGAAAAATCTTAGCAAGGTGAATGACAAGACAGACCAAGTATATTTATCTTTCCTGAAATCTTGCAAAATACATCCAGACTTGGCCTACAGTGCACAAGCAATGAAGAAATCTAAGGCGTCCAGATGCATTGCATACCAGCAAGGAAAAGTGACAGCAAGACAGGGCCAAAACAGGCCAACCACACTCCCTTGGGAGTCTAGGAAATAAGTGACTCAAAGAGGGCTTGGGGCCAAAACAGGCCAAAAAAGGATCCCTTAGGAGTCCAGGAAATAAAATGAATCAAAGTGTATTTGGGGCTGATACAGGCCAACCACAATCCCTCTGGAGTCCAGAAAAAGAGCTTAAGAGTTGTCTGGGCCAAGGCAGGCTATTAAAATTTCCCCCACCACAGAACAAGTCAGCCGTGAACCGAAGAAAGCGGGGCCATTCTGCCTTAACAGGGACAGGACCCCAAGGCACATGTCAGCAGCTTCCCGCTCACCCCGTTCCTCTTCTGAAGCATAGTGCGCCAGGATCCATGGCTGGTGCTTTGGGCTACAGTCACCTCCTGACCAGGACCCTTCCTCTGTAAATCCTCTTTAATCTTCCACAGTACCTTAATGGTCTTCTCTGCCATTTCGCAGCATCTCCCCGGAGGGCCAGCTGCAGACGCCTGGGGTCAAGCGTTGTCCTGACATCTGTCTGCTCATGGCAGGTCATGCCTGCAGCATTGTTGACCATGCTCATGGCAGTGCTGGCCATGTTTTCAGCAGTATTGGCCATGCTTGCATCAGTGTTGCCCACATTCATCGTGGTGTTGGCCATGTTTGTAGCAAAGTTGATTTGTGAGCTGCAGTCTTGAAAAGGGAGTAGCAATAAGTTGCTTCCACCATTCTAGGCTGCCGTGTGATACTGGTAGGGAGCAACATGTTGACTCCAGCTTCTCATCAGTAGCTGCCCCTCCATGATGTGCTGCAGAGTCCTTGGGAGCCACGAGACTTTGGTAGGACAACTAAGCCCACTCTCCTTGGCATGTTGGCCCTGGTTCCCGGCACACAGCTTGTGGGATTAATCCGTCAGCTGTGGGTCCTCACCTACTGCACTGCCTTCAGCCCTGCCTGCTTCCCCAGCACTTTCCCACCGTGGAAGTGCCACTGAGCAGAGCAATTGTCTCCAGAGTGGGTTTGTGAGCCCAAGCCCTATCATTCCCATAGCTCCTACGGCTGCAAGGCTGATGGCTACAGTGTGGGATGGGGCAAAGAGCTATGGCCCCTTTTCAGAGTGGAAGGAGGTGGAAGTTTTCATGGGGACCTGCTGGAGTACCTCATCAACAGCGGTTGATGGCTCCCGTCCTTCCTTTTGCCTGTCTCTAGGGTATCCTGCATTTGGGCATCTCCATATGAGGATTTTTTTAAACTTTGGTTTTTGGCAAACGGTCGCAACCTCAAACCATGGGGGGCCTCAGCATCTTCTCTCAGAGGTTGTCACCGCTATCACTGAGGGGTCGTGAAAGGAGTAAAACTAGCGGTTGCTTCATTTTATCCATGAAGTAAATGGCGGGTAAATGGAGAATAAATCAGAGGAGGTACTGACAGTCTGCAGTCAGGCACGGGGATTTACTGCTGCAGAAGGTTTATTAATAGAGCTGTGGATATAGCAGCACTGTCTGTAAAGGACTGTGGGATAATTTAATGACCAGCAAGGACAGAAAGCTGAGATAAGGATAACTGTAGTGTCCATATAAGCAAAGTTTCCTCTCTGTGGTGGCTTAGCTCCCTCTGAAGGGCCAGTTAGAGATGAAGTAAATCATGGTTAGCCTCACCTCGAGTGTCCCTATCCTGTGCCCCTCCATTAAGGCAAACTGCTATTTACTAGTGAAAAAAGTCTTAGATACCAGTACCCAATGAGGGCTGCAGGCAGTCAAGTGTCCCCTTAGGCTGAAGATCAGAAGAGGACCATGGCAGTCCGCCAGGACAAGCACCTCAGCGTGGTCTTCAGAGGGAGAGATGCCACCGGCATGGTGCTGTAGATCTGGAAGGTGGAGTGAAGAGAGACAAACACTGCCAGTCAATACCTAAAATGGGACTTTTAAGTAAGTGATCTAATCTTAGTCACCCCTGAAAGCCATAAACAGCTCAGGTAAAGTCATGAGGAGTCTCCTATGAGATACCTGCTGCTAAAAATGCCATCATCACTCATGCTGCTCTTGGTGACCTCCAGAGAAAACAGGTTTCTTTTTGCTTTGTGACATACTTTGCCTTCTTAAAATGAAGTGAGAACACAAATTTGGCACCTTTGGGATTTCTCTCAGCCTTTCAGCTTTGGATCAAATTGCTACTGAAGAGGGGAATTTCTATCATAGAAGGTAGAGATAGAGGTAGCGGCACAAGCGGCCACTCTCTGTCCCAAACCGAGTTTATTTGTGTCTATTTTCCTGACAGACACACTGAAGCGAAATGCACCAGTCATTCCCCTCCCTGTCTCTGTGGTGCTGCAGTAAGTGAATTGACCTGGAGTTTATAACCCAGTCTGTTAAAGTGACTTTCTGGAATTAGACTGAATTTCCTGGATGGAAAATGCAAACCCACCAAATGCAGCAAAATCAGTGAAAACTCCTTTTTATTTGGTTTAGTGGTGGTTGCTCCCCAAAGTCTTCCTCGGGAAAGTCAAAAACCATGTGTGTCTTGTAATTAGATCTAAACGATTATGAAATTTTGGGAAATTGGTGTTTATGACACCTGCTGAGGTACACTTCCTCCTCCTGCTGAGAGACGACAACGCAGGAAAAAGACCAAGCCTAACTTGTCTGACCTGCTCCTGACCTATGACAAAATCACTCAAGACAATTTAACTTGAAAAAGTGATGGGCTCCCGGTTGTTTGTTGAACTGAAGAAAATCCCTTTCACTTCCAAGTACCAATTTTCATTATTTTGCATCTTACTTCAGGGGAAAATTCAGAGTTATTTTGAAACCACAGGTGATATGACCCATTAAAACTGAGATTTAAGCATTGGTTTTTATGTAGCAGATGGATAAACTATCAGTCACTTGCCTGTAGGTGGAAAAATCTTTGCTTAAGCCATTAACACTCCCTAGCGTAATACTACCTGTGTTAAGCAAAGGGAAATCTGTTTTCTTACTGTGATTTGATATTGGGAAATAACAGGAGGAGATAAGCTTTATAACAGCACTGGAAATGTGTCTGTGGCAATAAATGAGACACACAACAAAACCATCCTTGCTGCTCAGCCTACATTGGCATGAGTCTGGCTGCCCCACTCTCCCACAAGTGGTCTGGGGGTAAGACAGTCCTGGGACAGGCTGTGGACAAAAGGAAGAAAAGAAGAAGACCATCATGTCTCATCCTGTGGGCTTCCACCATCCCTCCTGCCATTTTCACCATGCTCTGCAGAGGGATGTCCCAATTAACTCAGCAACGGCAATAATGCAACTACGGCTCTTGCAGAGCACCTGCCGGCTGCCGCACTCTCATATCGTTACGGAGAGCACTGCTTCACAGCAGAAATTTTGTCCTTAGCTGCTCTCATTCATTTCCGCACACTCTGAGTGTCCAGATCCAAGAGGGGGACGGCTTCCAAGGCGAGGAAGCACAGATGTTGGGAAATCCAGGAAGGAGGCTCATCTAAGTATTTAAATATGTAGCTGCTTAAGTGTATGGCTTACCCATAGAAACTTGTGCTTCTGATAGCCCCCATCCAATAGTCGCCGAAGTCAATGAAAAGATGCCTCTAGAGTCAGATGAGGTTAAGCTGCACTTGGAGAAACAAGCGTTTATGCTCCCTTGAAATGCATATACTTAAAAAGCCGTAGCCCATCCATCCATCACATGACCCTTGACTACCACATTTCCCCCGAGTTATTGGTTTTCATGCTCCAAACATGTGTCTGTTTGAATGCTACCGGCTAATCTCACTGTTACTTGCTGGAAGGGATTTCTGTCTAGTAATTAAGTGAAGGTCGAGGGGTGTTGGGAAGTGGTGTTCAGCTATTACACCTTTTTTTCTTGTGGTTCTCCCTCTGTTGGTTCCCGAAGCCTCCCACATGGATGCACACAACAAAAGTTTGCACAAATTATGATGATGATGAATTTGGCCAAGATTTCAGTCCTTCCTATCATATGAAAGCAAGTGTAGTGCTGCCCTGGACATTGCATCTGCTGGAGTGGTCATTTGCTATTTTCTATCTTATTTCCAATTAAGAAATGTAGAGCTCCTGTTTTCTCTTCCGAGTCACGGGCAGGATAGGACATACAGCAACGTCTTTATCGTCTCTTGCCTCTTGACGTGTCTGTAGCAAAGACTGCAGAGGGCTGGGAATAGCTTGTAATGATTGTAAAACATAATTCCACTCACAAATTTAACAAGCTGCTGCTTCTAACTGAAGAGGAGCCTTTTGCCATTGGTAACCCACAAGAAAGTCATTCCAGCATTGTATCTTTAGAGGAAGAGAGAAAGAGATTTCTTAGTTTCCTGTGGGAGTTTGGCTGGCGGAAACAGGACCAAGCTTTTGAAGACTTCATTCACCTCCAGAGGACAGATGGTCTTTGGCACTCAAGGTGTCCCCGGTGTTCCTGGTGCTATTGTTGGAAAGGCCAGAGGTTAAGACCCATAACCAAAAGCCATTGCCTGTGGAAGGATTCCATCCTTCATTTCCCATCTGCCCACATCATCCCAAGCCTCTGCCCAGCTCAGACAGCAATCCTCCCCAAGATACACCCAGGCACCTCACGGCCAAACCAGTTGAGATTTCTGGGCCAAGGCATGGCTTTCTCATCTGTATGGAAACATATTTCATTTTCCCCCACCATTGAACCTCTAGTGTCTCCGACGTCCTCCCAGCCTTTGTGGCCACTCAGGTACATAAAAATCTGACCCCAGGAGTAGCTAGTGACTGTGTAGAGGGTCCACCTTGTACAACACCGTGGACTTTGAAGCGTTGAGTGCAGCAGGTCCCCACCAGCACTGGTGACTCCAACCCATTGCTGAGCGTGGTGGGTGCCTGGGCCCCAGGGGCCAGCCCTGCGTTGTACAGCTCAGGGCTGTCCCTCAAGGCATGACCCAGCTCGGAGATGCTAATGTTCTGTGGTGGTTAAACACTCTCTCACTCCTTACTAAGCACTGGGGCAGACATATACTTGCACTAATGGGTACGTATTTCCTAAAGCAGTGTACATTTTCACATTTCCTTTCTTCCTTTTTTTCTCTTTTGCTCTTTTGCAGCCGTGAAGGCCATATCCACAACAGAGATAAATCAGAGGTGTGGAGCTCAGACCAGTTTGCCCCAGCAAAAGATCCTTAAGGGACCTAGGATCTCCGTGTTGCTGTTATGCAGGTCCTCAAAGTTCCTGACACAAGAACATTATCCCAGCCCTCTCTTGCTCAAACCAGGTGAATCCCCCCTTTGTTTTCCCAAGGAAACCCTCTCCACCAATGCTCGCTCCACTGCCACGAGCTGTTTATAAGGTGAGATGAGGACTGTACAGAACACCCCGACTCTCATCTCGGTGTGACTTACATGCTGTGCTTCTTGGAGACTTTTCCCGAAACAGCCTACAAGCGTGCACAATCTTTTCTCTATTTCCTCCCTTTCCTCTTTTCTTCCTCTGCTCCTGTTTTTAATCATGGACTGCCCGGGCAGCGTAGTGGTCAGGCTTAAAGACTTGCTAGAACTGGATTCAAGATTTATGAGAACTAGATGTAACCAGGCCTCTCCCAGAGGTTTGGGAAGAACAGCTGGAGTCTGGCACTTTCCATCATGACAAGGACTATTAAAAACTGAGAGTTGAACTGCAAAAGCAAGGAGGGGGGGGGAATGTTTAGGCTTAAAATGCAAACCAAGCGCCTGCAGTATCCAGGCCGTCTGCACAGGGGCCAATTCTGACAGCAAACGGCTTTCGCAGCTGCTGTTAACTTGGGCTTATTTTAGAAACCACTTTAGAAACAAGAGGTTAAAAGAAAAGAGGGAGGGAGGGGGATTTCAGCGTGAGGGCTGTCTGTGTGCGATCTCTGGATGCAAAGACCTGACTGGAGCGCGGCGGCGGAGC